>NW_028161824.1:0-22500 GCF_964263955.1 Coregonus lavaretus
GGGAAGAGAGGAAAGGAGAAGAGACGAGGGGGGTAGGAGAGGTGGAGAGATGAGAGGAGAGGAGAGGAGAGGAGAGGAGGAGAGGAGAGGAGAGGAGAGGAGAGGAGAGGAGAGGAGAGGAGAGGAGAGGAGAGGAGAGGAGAGGAGAGGAGAAGAGAGAAGAGAGGGGAGGAGAGGAGAAGAGAGGAGAAGAGATGAGAGGAGAGGAGAAGAGAGGAGAGCAGAGGGGAGGAGAGGAGAAGGGAGGAGAGGGAGAAGAGAGGAGGAAGAGAGGACTCCAGAGCAGCAGCAGTGTGTCCTGACATGGCCTCTGTTTCTCCCCCCTCCTTCCCGCCTTTCGCCTGGCGCCCAAGGGAACATAAGGATTACATATATGCATCTGGCAGCACTCCACACCCACATTCCCCAGCAGTCAGCTCACTAGAGGCTCTACACAGGGAGGTCTCCTCCCCTTCTTCTCCCTGCCTCGTTCTCTCTCTCCACCTCCAACAAAAAATCTATGACAAAGTTGGCTCTTTAACAATGGTTGTCAATAGGAAATAGTTTTTGTTTTCCCCTAATTTGTGGGCGTGGTCGAGAGGAATTCCTTCCTATGACGTGAATATCGACCCAGAGCATAAACTGTAAAAAGAAGGGACACACTCTTTTCACACCACTTCGATACAGCTACGACTGGAAGTGATTTTCATTAGCCCTAAACCTTTTCCTAACCTTAACCTAAGTCTCCTAATCAGTGTTGAGAAAAGCTACTCTGAAAAATATACTTTACCAAGCTACCAATTACTTCACTCCAAAAGAAGTTAAGCTACACTAAAGCTACCCTTAATAAAAAATATAGTTTACTAAAGTTAATACATCCAAATTACTTTGTGATAAATATACATCTGAAATGCCATAGACTACAAATCGCAAGACAGATCACTTTGGGGTCATATGTTAACAGAATGTGGAATTTAGCCTATTAAACACAAAAACAATGTTTCTGGCAGGTCTGATGCAGAAAAAGAAAGGAAATTATTATTATTATTATTATTATTATTGTTATTATTGTTATTATTATTATTATTATTATTGTTATTATTGGTATTATTATTATTGTTATTATTATTATTATTATTATTGTTATTATTATTATTATTATTATTATTATTATTATTATTATTATTATTATTGCCTACTTCACCAGTATTTTCTTTTCTTTTTGTAAAAATAGTAGTGTGTAGTTCCAGTAGTTAGATACACTGCTTTGGGCTCCCGAGGGGCCGTGATTGGGAGTCCCATCACTACCTTGCGATAGCGTGGTGTAGCTATCTAACTGAGGGGTGCTATAGAGGCTAGCGATAGCGTGGTGTAGCTATCTAACTGAGGGGTGCTATAGAGGCTAGCAATAGTGTGGTGTAGCTATCTAACTGAGGGGTGCTATAGAGGCTAGCGATAGCGTGGTGTAGCTATCTAACTGAGGGGTGCTATAGAGGCTAGCAATAGTATGGTGTAGCTATCTAACTGAGGGGTGCTATAGAGGCTAGCGATAGCGTGGTGTAGCTATCTAACTGAGGGGTGCTATAGAGGCTAGCGATAGCATGGTGTAGCTATCTAACTGAGGGGCGCTATAGAGGCTAGAGAGAGCGTGGTGTAGCTATCTAACTGAGGGGTGCTATAGAGGCTAGCGATAGCGTGGTGTAGCTATCTAACTGAGGGGTGCTATAGAGGCTAGCTGTTAAGCTATGGTTAAACCCATCACTCAGAGAAACAAAACACGAAGGGAGTGGAAGAAACAAAAATATTTTAATAAAAGTTCAATTTGTCTTAGTCCAAAAAAACAACTGAAGAAAAGGAACAGAGTGGGCTAGTCGGCTCCGGAGGAAGGAGAGGCTGAGGCAGGCAGGCAGGCAGGCAGGCCGGAAGGCAGGCAGGCAGGTTGGGAGGTATGTCTGAACGCTCTAGTAAGAACAACGATCTGGCGCCGGTGGAGAGCCATGCCCAGGAATTAGTAGTGCAGGTTGATGAGAGAATAGGATGCAGCTGCGTAGGCAGGAATCACTGGAAACAACCCGCAGCTGCACAGGAGAGGCAGATCCTGAGCACGCCCCCCGATCCACTCCAGACACACCCACATAATGGGGACAAACACACATACAGAAACAACAGACAAAGAGGGGACAAAACAAGGAGGAAGGGAAACAGAAAAGGGAGAGACAAGCTGCCCACATAACAGTACCCCCCCCTCAATGGTCGCCACCTGGCGACCCACCAGGCCTGTCAGGGTTGTCATGATGGAAGTCCGTGATCAACTGAGGATCCAACACAAAACGCTTAGGGACCCAAGACCTCTCCTCTGGTCCATAACCTTCCCAATCGACTAGGTATTGGAGACCCCTACCCCGCCTCCGAGAGTCCAGGAGCCTACTGACGGTGTAGGCCGGATGGTCGTCAATGAGGCGAACAGGTGGAGGTGGATCTGCCGGCGGACACAAAAGGCTGGAGGACACAGGTTTCAGTTGGGAGACGTGGAAAGTAGGGTGTATCTTCATGGCTGAAGGCAACTTCAAACGAACCGCAGCGGGTTAATGATGGACTCCACCACAAACGGACCCAGGTACCGAGGAGACAGCTTGCGTGATTTGGTACGAAGAGGTACGTTCTTAGATGACAGCCAAACCTCTTGACCAGGATGAAACACAGGTGCGGGAGTCCTGCTCCTATCCGCTGTCGTCTTGTTCCTGTCGGTGGTCCGAAGCAACGCTTCCCGAGCGTCGCGCCACACTCTCTGGCAGCGGCGGAGGTTCTCCTGAACCGAAGGAACAGCCAATTCCTTCTCCTGAGCAGGAAACAGAGGGGGTTGATAACCCATGGTAACTTCGAAGGGTGAAAGGCCAGTGGCAGAGGTGGTGAGGGAGTTGTGGGCGTACTCTATCCAAGGCAGATGTTTGGCCCAGGATGATGGATGTTGAGCAGCCACACAACGAAGGGTTGCTTCGAGGTCTTGATTGGCTCTTTCTGTTTGACCGTTGGTCTGGGGATGAAACCCTGAGGACAGACTAACGGAAGCACCCAAAGCAGAACAGAAAACCTTCCAAACACGGGAAGTAAACTGTGGGCCTCTATCAGATACGATGTCCACAGGTATTCCATGGGGACGGAATACATGTTGGACTAGGAGGTCCGCTGTCTCACTGGCAGACGGTAATTTTGGTAATGCTATATAGTGAACAGATTTAGAGAATCTGTCCACAATGGTAAGTATAGTATCATTACCTTCAGACTTGGGTAGGCCGGTGACAAAATCCATGGCTATGTGGGACCAGGGACGGCTGGGAACTGGGAGGGGTAGCAGCAGCCCCGAAGGGGACTGATGGGAGGCTTTGCCCCGAGCACAGGTTGAACAGGCTGCCACAAAAGCCTGAACGTCAGTTTCCATTGAAGGCCACCAAAAATGTCTCCTAAGCAGCGTCAACGTGCGTCTCATCCCAGGGTGACCAGCAAAACGGGAGGTGTGAATCCACTGCAACACCTGAGACCGGACCGTCTCGGGAACAAAGAGTAGGTTGGGAGGTCCATCACCCGGTCCCGGGTCTGTGGCAAGTGCAGTCTTCACAAGAGACTCGATCTCCCACTGAACAGCCGCCACGACGCATGAGGAAGGCAGGACTGCCTCAGGCTCGCTGGTCTCCGAAGGGTCAACAAACTGGCGGGACAAAGCATCTGGTTTAACATTTCTTGACCCCGGTCTGTATGTAAGAATAAAGTTAAACCTACTAAAAAACAGGGCCCATCTGGCTTGGCGTGAGTTGAGTCTCTTAGTGGCTTGGATGTAAGCCAAGTTTTTGTGGTCTGTCCAGACCACAAACGGCAGTTCAGCTCCATCCAGCCAGTGCCGCCATTCTTCCAGTGCTAGCTTGACCGCCAGCAGTTCCCGGTTTCCAACGTCGTAATTCCGTTCTGTGGGTGACAATTTCTTGGAGAAAAAAGCACAGGGGTGAAGCTTTTGGTCAGTGGGGGAGCGCTGGGAGAGGACTGCTCCCACACCTGAGTCCGACGCGTCCACCTCCACAACAAACTGCAGAGAGGTATTGGGGTGTATCAACACAGGGGAGGTGGAAAACAGTTCCTTCAAAACCCCTACCGCCTGCTCCGCCTCAGGGGACCACAGAAAAGGGACTTTTGGGGATGTGAGTCTAGTAAGGGGTGCCACCACTTTACTAAATCCCTTAATGAATCTACGGTAGAAGTTAGCAAAGCCCAAAAATCGTTGAAGTTGCTTACGGGTGGTGGGTGTGGGCCATTCCGTCACTGCCCGGATCTTCTCGGGGTCCGCCTTCACCTGCCCGCTCTCAATGATGAAACCAAGGAACGATGTAGACTGTTTGTGGAACTCACACTTTTCTGCTTTGACGTACAGCTTATTCTCCAAGAGCCGTTGAAGGACTTGACGGACGTGTGACTCATGCTCCTCGGGTGACTTGGAAAAAACAAGAATATCATCCAGGTATACAAAGACAAAACGGTTCAAAAAATCCCTAAGAACATCGTTCACCATGGCTTGGAAAACAGCAGGGGCGTTTGAGAGCCCAAAGGGCATGACCAAATACTCAAAATGTCCCAGTGGAGTGTTGAAAGCGGTTTTCCACTCATCTCCCTTTCGGATTCGGACAAGGTGATAAGCGTTCCTGAGGTCGAGCTTGGAGAAAACTGTGGCGCCATGCAGAGGTTCAAAAGCAGAGTTGATGAGTGGAAGGGGATACTTGTTTTTAACAGTTATGTTGTTTAAACCCCTAAAATCGATACAGGGGCGTAACGACTTGTCTTTCTTTTCCACGAAAAAGAAACCTGCACCCAAAGGAGACGACGAGGGACGGATTATGCCCGAGGCCAGAGAATCACCAATATACTGCTCCATTGCCTCTCTTTCCGGTCGGGACAGATTGTATAAGCGACTAGAGGGCAAGGGAGCACCAGGAAGCAGTTCAATAGGGCAATCATAAGGCCTATGTGGTGGTAGAGACAGAGCCTTGTCCTTACTGAAAACCTCCGCTAAGTCATGGTATTCTTTGGGGACAGATGACAGATCAAGAGGAGCTGAGGGATGAGTTGGGTTACACTTAGTGGGGGGAACCGCTGACCTAAGGCACTCTGAATGGCAGTTAGTGCTCCAACTGAGAATGGTGTGACGTGTCCAATCAATTTGTGGGTTGTGAAGAGCCAACCAGGGGAAGCCAAGGATTAGGGAGGTAGCTGAGCCAGACATAACTCTTAGCTGAATGCTTTCACAATGATTGCCAGAAATCACTAGGGAAACGGGGGTGGTTTGATGAGTTATCTCCGCGAGGAGGCCCCCATCAAGGGCTGTGACCCGAATGGGGGTAGGTAGTGGCTCCATGGGGATACGAGCTTGTGTAACGAACTGGTGGCTAATAAAGTTGTCTTCTGCACCTGAGTCTATGAGAGCTGAGAGTGGCAGGGAATGACTCTGGAAACGTAAGGTTACAGGTACTTGTAATCGGGGAATGATGGGTTCAGGATCTAACTCTGGGCTCGCAAGTAGACCCACCGTTACGAGCGAGCCTTGTCTTTTGGCCGCTTAGGGCATGTAGCCAGAATGTATGTGGCGTCTCCACAGTACAGGCACTCACCCGCCTGGAGGCGCCGTTGCCGCTCTGCTGGAGGTAGTCGAGCTCGACCCACTTGCATAGGTTCCTCCTCTGTGCTCGGGATGGAATCAGGAACAAGAAGCTGCCGGCTCCGGGGAGGCGAGACTCGAGTGGTTGAAGGCTGGGGAACTCGTCCTCCTAGATGCGGCCGACCGCCTCTCTCCCGACGCCTCTCCCGCAACCGGCTATCTAGCTTAATGGACAGGGAAACGAGAGAATGTAAATCATGTGGCTCATCACGAGCAGCCAGTTCATCCTTAATGGCTTCATTCAAACCGTTTAGAAATGCTCCTTGAAGTGCCACATTGTTCCACTTGGAGTCCGCTGCCAACGTCCAGAACTCAATAGAGTACTCAGCCACACTGTTAGAACCCTGCCTCAAATTAAAGAGTATCTTGGAGGAATTACCCACATGGTCAGGATGGACAAAAACGGTCTTCAATTCAGCAGAAAAATCAGCAAAAGTCAATCCAGTCAAAGTTTGATTTGAGCACACAGCCTCAGCCCAAACCAGAGCTCTCCCTCTTAACAGCCCCAGAACATAATGTACCTTAGAGGAATCAGTAGAAAACGACAGTGCATCAAACTGGGGGTCAGAGAGAGATGGAGAACTGATAACAGACAATTTAGAGACTTGCGTAGTTAACTGAGTCACCTGGTTCAGCAGTTGATGATTATCTTCCAAAAGAGTCCGAATCAATTGGTCATGCTGTCCTAGCAACGTTCCTTGAGCCTGGATAGCTTGTTGGAAGCTGTCTTCGTTTGCCCCGTGCTGTTTCTCTGTTGGGTCCATGGCCAGATCGTTCTGTTAAGCTATGGTTAAACCCAGCACTCAGAGAAACAAAACACGAAGGGAGTGGAAGAAACAAAAATATTTTAATAAAAGTTCAATTTGTCTTAGTCCAAAAAAACAACTGAAGAAAAGGAACAGAGTGGGCTAGTCGGCTCCGGAGGAAGGAGAGGCTGAGGCAGGCAGGCAGGCAGGCAGGCAGGCAGGCAGGCCGGAAGGCAGGCAGGCAGGTTGGGAGGTATGTCTGAACGCTCTAGTAAGAACAACGATCTGGCGCCGGTGGAGAGCCATGCCCAGGAATTAGTAGTGCAGGTTGATGAGAGAATAGGATGCAGCTGCGTAGGCAGGAATCACTGGAAACAACCCGCAGCTGCACAGGAGAGGCAGATCCTGAGCATGCCCCCCGATCCACTCCAGACACACCCACATAATGGGGACAAACACACATACAGAAACAACAGACAAAGAGGGGACAAAACAAGGAGGAAGGGAAAGAGAAAAGGGAGAGACAAGCTGCCCACATAACACTAGCGATAGCGTGGTGTAGTTATCTAACTGAGGGGTGCTATAGAGGCTAGCGAGAGCGTGGTGTAGCTATCTAACTGAGGGGTGCTATAGAGGCTAGCGATAGCGTGGTGTAGCTATCTAACTGAGGGGCGCTATAGAGGCTAGCGATAGCGTGGTGTAGCTATCTAACTGAGGGGTGCTATAGAGGCTAGCGATAGCGTGGTGTAGCTATCTAACTGAGGGGCGCTATAGAGGCTAGCGATAGCGTGGTGTAGCTATCTAACTGAGGGGTGCTATAGAGGCTAGCGATAGCGTGGTGTAGCTATCTAACTGAGGGGTGCTATAGAGGCTAGCGATAGCGTGGTGTAGCTATCTAACTGAGGGATGCTATAGAGGCTAGCGATAGTGTGGTGTAGTTATCTAACTGAGGGGCGCTATAGAGGCTAGCGAGAGCGTGGTGTAGTTATCTAACTGAGGGGTGCTAAAGAGGCTAGCGATAGCGTGGTGTAGTTATCTAACTGAGGGGTGCTATAGAGACTAGCAATAGCGTGGTGTAGCTATCTAACTGAGGGGTGCTATAGAGGCTAGTGATAGCGTGGTGTAGTTATCTAACTGAGGGGTGCTATAGAGGCTAGCGATAGCGTGGTGTAGCGTGGTATAGCGTGGTGTAGCTACAGTGGGGGGAAAAAGTATTTAGTCAGCCACCAATTGTGCAAGTTCTCCCACTTAAAAAGATGAGAGAGGCCTGTAATTTTCATCATAGGATTTTTTATGAATTTATTTGCAAATTATGGTGGAAAATAAGTATTTGGTCACCTACAAGCAAGCAAGATTTCTGGCTCTCACAGACCTGTAACTTCTTCTTTAAGAGGCTCCTCTGTCCTCCACTTGTTACCTGTATTAATGGCACCTGTTTGAACTTGTTATCAGTATAAAAGACACCTGTCCACAACCTCAAACAGTCACACTCCAAACTCCACTATGGCCAAGACCAAAGAGCTGTCAAAGGACACCAGAAACAAAATTGTAGACCTGCACCAGGCTGGGAAGACTAACTCTGCAATAGGTAAGCAGCTTGGTTTGAAGAAATCAACTGTGGGAGCGATTATTAGGAAATGGAAGACATACAAGACCACTGATAATCTCCCTCGATCTGGGGCTCCACGCAAGATCTCACCCCGTGGGGTCAAAATGATCACAAGAACGGTGAGCAAAAATCCCAGAACCACACGGGGGGACCTAGTGAATGACCTGCAGAGAGCTGGGACCAAAGAAACAAAGCCTACCATCAGTAACACACTACGCCGCCAGGGACTCAAATCCTGCAGTGCCAGACGTGTCCCCCTGCTTAAGCCAGTACATGTCCAGGCCCGTCTGAAGTTTGCTAGAGTGCATTTGGATGATCCAGAAGAGGATTGGGAGAATGTCATATGGTCAGATGAAACCAAAATATAACTTTTTGGTAAAAACTCAACTCGTCGTGTTTGGAGGACAATGAATGCTGAGTTGCATCCAAAGAACACCATACCTACTGTGAAGCATGGGGGTGGAAACATCATGTTTTGGGGCTGTTTTTCTGCAAAGGGACCAGGACGACTGATCCGTGTAAAGGAAAGAATGAATGGGGCCATGTATCATGAGATTTTGAGTGAAAACCTCCTTCCATCAGCAAGGGCATTGAAGATGAAACGTGGCTGGGTCTTTCAGCATGACAATGATCCCAAACACACCGCCCGGGCAACGAAGGAGTGGCTTCGTAAGAAGCATTTCAAGGTCCTGGAGTGGCCTAGCCAGTCTCCAGATCTCAACCCCATAGAAAATCTTTGGAGGGAGTTGAAAGTCCGTGTTGCCCAGCGACAGCCCCAAAACATCACTGCTCTAGAGGAGATCTGCATGGAGGAATGGGCCAAAATACCAGCAACAGTGTGTGAAAACCTTGTGAAGACTTACAGAAAACGTTTGACCTGTGTCATTGCCAACAAAGGGTATATAACAAAGTATTGAGAAACTTTTGTTATTGACCAAATACTTATTTTCCACCATAATTTGCAAATAAATTCATTAAAAATCCTAAAATGTGATTTTCTGGATCTTTTTTTCTCATTTTGTCTGTCATAGTTGACGTGTACCTATGATAAAAATTACAGGCCTCTCTCATCTTTTTAAGTGGGAGAACTTGCACAATTGGTGGCTGACTAAATACTTTTTTTCCCCACTGTACAGGCCCGTCTGAAGTTTGCCAATGAAAAGAACATCTGAATGATTCAGAGGAGAACTGGGTGAAAGTGTTGTGGTCAGATGAGACCAAAATCGAGCTCTTTGGCATCAACTCAACTCGCCGTGTTTGGAGGAGGAGGAATGCTGCCTATGACCCCAAGAACACCATCCCCACCGTCAAACATGGAGGTGGAAACATTATGCTTTGGGGGTGTTTTTCTGCTAAGGGGACAGGACAACTTCACCGCATCAAAGGGACGATGGACGGGGCCATGTACCGTCAAATCTTGGGTGAGAACCTCCTTCCCTCAGCCAGGGCATTGAAAATGGGTCGTGGATGGGTATTCCAGCATGACAATGGGACAAAATCCCTCCTGAGATGTGTGCAAACCTGGTGGCCAACTACAAGAAACGTCTGACCTCTGTGATTACCAACAAGGGTTTTGCCACCAAGTACTAAGTCATGTTTTGCAGAGGGGTCAAATACTTATTTCCCTCATTAAAATGCAAATCAATTTATAACATTTTTGACATGTGTTTTTCTGGATTTTTTTGTTGTTATTCTGTCTCTCACTGTTCAAATAAACCTACCATTAAAATTATAGACTGATCATTTGTTTGTCAGTGGGCAAACGTACAAAATCAGCAGGGGATCAAATACCTTTTCCCTCACTGTATTATAAGGTGTTATAAGTCATTATAACTTGGATGTAGTCTATCACAGTGCCATCCGTTTTGTCACCAAAGCCCCATATACTACCCACCATTGTGACCTGTACACTCTTGTTGGCTGGTCGTCACTACACATTCGTTGCCAAACCCACTGGCTCCAGGCCATTTATAAATCACTGCTAGGCAAATCCCCGCCTTATCTTAGCTCATTGGTCACCATAGCAACACCCACCCGTAGTATGCGCTCCAGCAGGTATATCTCACTGGTCATCCCCAAAGCCAACACCTCCTTTGGCCGCCATTCCTTCCAGTTCTCTGCTGCCAATGACTGGAACGAACTGCAAAAATCTCTGAAGCTGGAGACTCTTATCTCCCTCATTAACTTTAAGCATCAGTTGTCAGAGCAGCTTACCGATCACTGCACCTGTAAACAGCCCATCTGAAATTAGCCCACCCAACTACCTCATCCCCATATTGTTATTTATTTTGCTCATTTGCACCCCAGTATCTCTATTTGCACATCATCTCTTGCACATCTATCATTCCAGTGTTAATACTAATTGTAATTATTTTGCACTATGGCCTATTTATTGCCTTACCTCCATAACTTGCTACATTTGCACACACTGTATATATATTTCTGTTGTATTTTTTGACTTTATGTTTTGTTTTACCCCATATGTAACTCTGTGTTGTTGTTTTTATCGCACTGCTTTGCTTTATCTTGGCCAGGTCACAGTTGTAAATGAGAACTTGTTCTCAACTGGCTTACCTGGTTAAATAAAGGTGAAATAAATAAATAAAAATAAATTATAAACAAGGTGGTTTGAGCCCTGAATGCTGATTGGCTGAACGCCGTGGTATATCAGACTGTATACCACGGGTATTAAAAAATATTGGTAACCAGTTTATAATAGCACTAAGGCACCTCAGGGGTTTGTGGTAAATGGCCAATATACCACACCCCCTCTGGCCTAATTACTTAATTGTACCACAGCATTGTTGAATACTCGTTTCTGATTGGTTAGATGGGCATTCTAGAATGGGCATTAAAAACAGATAATGGACAGTTGGAAAAGATATCGGGACACCTTGCAATCTTGACGCAATATGCACCTACACATACAGACCGTAGTTGCTACAAAGTTACAGAAAGCTAAACCAACAACCACACAAACCGAAATTGGATACATTGTAAACGCAGGTCCAATGAGGAAAACGTAGCATTTGTTTTTGCAGAGACATAATTTTTTTGGAGCATCATTCTGATGAACATGAATATCTCCGGTCCCTACTGTTGCAGTGATGGTGCTAGTGGCACTATGCTGTCAAATCCTTCCACATTTCTCATTTGACCAGCTGCTTTCAGCTACTGATATTTTTAAATTTGGTTGTCATATTGGCAGGTTTGCTAGCAACGAACTATTTAGCTAGCTTCTAGCCTAGTGTTTGATATGCAATTCGATCTCCTCGTAATTAACAGTGTCGACAAGTGTGCTGATGAGAAGGCAAACTTTTCTAGCTAAGCCAGGCAAAATCGTGCACCATCAGTTCATTGCTATGGATGTATCCAAATGCATGTCAATAGAAAACAGCTTAAACAAACTCAAATGCAGCTACTTTGCTGTGATTCTGGCTGCAGAGGTCGTGAGGCGTTAGCCGTAACTAGTTGGCTAGCTAGCTAGCAAGCAAGGGATAAGAACGTTGCCAGCGATGGAACATATAAAACGAATATCTGGATCACGTCCATATGTATAGAACTAATACAACGAACGACTCGGTCACTTCTCTAGCAACCAAAATATGAGAAAGTATGAAAATAGCAATGAAAATGTTCCGCAATAGTCGTTTTCTTTGGCAACTGTGGAATAAACGGGATAAACGCTTCCGTTCTGTACATTACCTTGGAAAAATGAACTATACAAAGGGACTCGGCTCAGCCCCGTTCCACTGCGTCATACATTATTTCCATTGTTTATACCTGACATATATAAGGTGTTCTACTGTAAGTCAATATTTAGCTAGCTAGCTGTTATAAGGTGTTATAAGTCAATATATAGCTAGCTGTTATAAGGTGTTATAAGTCAATATATAGCTAGCTGTTATAAGGTGTTATAAGTCAATATATAGCTAGCTGTTATAAGGTGTTATAAGTCAATATATAGCTAGCTGTTATAAGGTGTTATAAGTCAATATATAGCTAGCTGTTATAAGGTGTTATAAGTCAATATATAGCTAGCTGTTATAAGGTGTTACAAGTCAATATATAGCTAGCTGTTATAAGGTGTTATAAGTCAATATATAGCTAGCTGTTATAAGGTGTTATAAGTCAATATATAGCTAGCTGTTATAATGTGTTATAAGTCAATATATAGCTAGCTGTTATAAGGTGTTACAAGTCAATATATAGCTAGCTGTTATAAGGTGTTATAAGTCAATATATAGCTATCTGTTATAAGGTGTTATAAGTCAATATATAGCTAGCTGTTATAAGGTGTTATAAGTCAATATATAGCTAGCTGTTATAAGGTGTTATAAGTCAATATATAGCTAGCTGTTATAAGGTGTTATAAGTCAATATATAGCTAGCTGTTATAAGGTGTTATAACATTTACATTTTACATTTACATCATTTAGCAGACGCTCTTATCAAGAGCGACTTACAAATTGGTGCATTCACCTTATAGCCAGTGGGATAACCACTTTACAATGTTTTTTTTGTTTTTTTTGTGGGGTGGGGTAAGGGATTACTTTATCCTATCCCAGATATTCCTTAAAGACGTGGGGTTTCAAATGTCTCCGGAAGGTGGTGAGTGACTCCGCTGTCCTGGCGTCGTGAGGGAGCTTGTTCCACCATTGGGGTGCCAGAGCAGCGAACAGTTTTGACTGGGCTGAGCGGGACCTGTGCTTCCGCAGAGGTAGGGGAGCCAGCAGGCCAGAGGTGGATGAACGCAATGCCCTCGTTTGTGTGTAGGGACTGATCAGAGCCTGAAGGTACGGAGGTGCCGTTCCCCTCACAGCTCCGTAGGCAAGCACCATGGTCTTGTAGCAGATGCGAGCTTCAACTGGAAGCCAGTGGAGTGTGCGGAGGAGCGGGGTGACGTGAGAGAACTTGGGAAGGTTGAACACCAGACGGGCTGCGGCATTCTGGATGAGTTGTAGGGGTTTAATGGCACAGGCAGGGAGCCGAGCCAGCAGCGAGTTGCATTAATCCAGACGGGAGATGACAAGTGCCTGGATTAGGACCTGTGCCGCTTCCTGTGTAAGGCAGGGTCGTACTCTCCGAATGTTGTACAGCATGAACCTACAGGATCGGGTCACCGCCTTGATGTTAGCGGAGAACGACAGGGTGTTGTCCAGGGTCACGCCAAGGCTCTTCGCACTCTGGGAGGAGGACACAACGGAGTTGTCAACCGTGATGGCGAGATCATGGAACGGGCAGTCCTTCCCCGGGAGGAAGAGCAGCTCCGTCTTGCCAAGGTTCATCTTGAGGTGGTGATCCGTCATCCATACTGATATGTCTGCCAGACATGCAGAGATGCGATTCGCCACCTGGTTATCAGAAGGGGGAAAGGAGAAGATGAGTTGTGTGTCGTCTGCGTAGCAATGATAGGAGAGGCCATGTGAGGATATGACAGAGCCAAGTGACTTGGTGTATAGCGAGAATTGGAGAGGGCCTAGAACTGAGCCCTGGGGGACACCAGTGGTGAGAGCACGTGGTGCGGAGACAGCTTCTCGCCACGCCACTTGGTAGGAGCGACCGGTCAGGTAGGACGCAATCCAAGAGTGAGCCGCGCCGGAGATGCCCAGCTCGGAGAAGGCGGAGAGGAGGATCTGATGGTTCACAGTATCAAAGGCAGCAGACAGACAGACCTATAAGTCAATATAGAGCTGTTAAAAGGTGTTATAAGTCAATATAGAGCTGTTATAAGGTGTTATAAGTCAATATAGAGCTGTTATAAGGTGTTATAAGTCAATATAGAGTGGTTATAAGGTGGTATAAGTCAATATAGAGCTGGTATAAGGTGTTATAAGTCAATATAGCGCTGTTATAAGGTGGTATAAGTCAATATAGAGTGGTTATAAGGTGGTATAAGTCAATATAGAGCTGTTATAAGGTGGTATAAGTCAATATAGAGTGGTTATAAGGTGTTTTAAGTCAATATAGAGCTGTTATAAGGTGTTATAAGTCAATATATAGCAAGCTGTTATAAGGTGTTATAAGTCAATATATAGCTAGCTGTTATAAGGTGTTATAAGTCAATATAGAGCTGTTATAAGGTGGTATAAGTCAATATAGAGCTAGCTGTTATAAGGTGTTATAAGTCAATATAGAGCTGTTATAAGGTGGTATAAGTCAATATATAGCAAGCTGTTATAAGGTGTTATAAGTCAATATAGAGTGGTTATAAGGTGGTATAAGTCAATATAGAGCTGTTATAAGGTGTTATAAGTCAATATAGAGCTCTTATACGGTGGTATAAGTCAATTTAGAGCTCTTATAAGGCAATATAATTCAATACATTTGATGTTACAAGGTGGTATAAGTCAATGAGGAGACTCTGACCTTCAAAGAAGACACTTCTTCGACAAAGATGTACATTTATTGATGTTTTAATACATTAAAGTTGCACAAGTTATATATTCTTTTTGATTGCAAATTACACAGCACACGTCCAATTTATTCCTGTACATAAGTTAAGAAATGTAACAGTAAATGTTTTAAAATATGTAATATTTTTTCTTTCTTCCTCTGTTCACGAGGAGCACTTGTTATTTATAAAATGTAAAAGTAAATAGCTTTCTATTCTTTAAATTATATAAATTGGTCCAAAATCCACCATCTAAGTAGGGATTGTCCCAGAAAGTGTTTATTTTTTTAAATGTTTTTTTTCTTTAACAAAAGCTTTTCACAAGAGGTTTATAGATATATCATATATTTTCACTTAATATTTTAAGCTTTCCTACAAACCACAGCTAAATACAAGAATAACAGTGTCAAAAAGCTTGGCAATATCATCTATTTTCTAAATATACTTCATATTTTCCCATATAACTGATTAATCGTTCTGACAACAACATAATATACCGTAATATTTCACAGCTCTATGATACAATAAAACATTTCTGTCTTCAGGCCAAATAATTATAGAATAGCAACACAAATCAAAATCAAGGGATAAAATGCATAGATTGAATCATTAGGTTGAATCATTAGTTTGAATCATTAGGTTGGATCATCAGTAAATGTTTTCATTAAAATGCATCTGTAAATAAATGTACAGTTCTTAGAAAAGATCACAATTGTGATACGTTTCGATTGAATTCTTTGACATTGACAAATCTTTTGATATCTATGATTTCTATCTATCTCAAATCCTGAAATGAGTGACCGGCACAAATATATATATATATATATATATATATAATATATCAATATAATTCTGTACATATAACTTGAAATAACTGATAAATATATTATCTCAACTTTAAAAGGCAGAACTTGGCTATAGTATGTGGCATGTTTGGGTGAGCAACAGACAGGCAACGTTTAGGCAACGTACAGGCAACGTATAGGCAACGCATAGGCAACCTACAGGCAACGTACAGGCAACGCATAGGCAACGTACAGGCAACGTATAGGCAACGTATAGGCAACGCATAGGCAACAGACAGGCAACGTTTAGGCAATGTACAGGCAACGTACAGGCAACGTACAGGCAACGCATAGGCAACGTATAGGCAACTTATAGGCAACGTACAGGCAACGTACAGGCAACGCATATGCAACGTATAGGCAACTTATAGGCAACGTATAGGCAACGTATAGGCAACTTATAGGCAACGTATAGGCAACGTATAGGCAATGTATAGGCAACGTACAGGCAACGTACAGGCAACGTATAGGCAACGTACAGGCAACGTACAGGCAACGTACAGGCAACGTATAGGCAACGTATAGGCAACGTATAGGCAACTATGTCTGGCACTAATGCCTTACAGCAGCTTCTGTATCGCCTCTCTGGCATCCCTAACCCTCTGGCATCCCTAACCCTCTGGCATCCCTAACTCTCTGGCATCCCTAACCCTCTGGCATCCCTAACCCTCTGGCATCCCTAACCCTCTGGCATCCCTAACTCTCTGGCATCCCTAACCCTCTGGCATCCCTAACCCTCTGGCATCCCTAACTCTCTGGCATCCCTAACCCTCTGGCATCCCTAACTCTCTGGCATCCCTAACCCCTCTGGCATCCCTAACCCTCTGGCATCCCTAACCCTCTGGCATCCCTAACTCTCTGGCATCCCTAACTCTCTGGCATCCCTAACAATCTGGCATCCCTAACTCTCTGGCATCCCTAACCTTCTGGCATCTCTAACACTCTGGCATCCCTAACTCTCTGGCATCCCTAACTCTCTGTGTGGTTCTATGGTAAATCATGACAATAAGCATTAATATTTGATAGTTGAATATCAGTTTCTGTTTCATACCAACAAATACCTACTCAACTCCACTACCACATGACCAATGCTCTTTACTCTCAACCAATAACCAGACATCAGATGTCTTCAAGTGTCAAACTTCTAGTCGAGTGTTGAAAATATCCCTAACCGATACAATGACAATGAAAAATTGCAATTGTAGTCAATGATATGCTTCGACAGAAAATCCTCGGTTTGTATTGACATGTTGAAAGCAACACATGACATAACCTGCGTTAGTATGTACAAAGCTCTGGTATTACCAGCTCTGGATGAGCGAGAGGAAGGACAGAGATGTTGATCACACTGATCATCTCTCCAGACCCAGGTCTTATGGTAGTTACTGATCATCTCTCCAGACCCAGGCCTTATGGTAGTTACTGATCATCTCTCCAGACCCAGGCCTTATGGTAGTTACTGAGGGTTCTGACTGAGTGAACAAACCAAAGAATCCAGAAACAACAAACTCTGATGTGTGTGTGTGTGTGTATTTGGGTGTGTGTGAGTGCATATATATATATGTATATATATACACTACCAGTTGAAAGGTTGGACACACCTACTCATTCAAGGGTTTTTCTTTATTTTTACTATTTTCTACATTGTAGAATAATAGTGAAGACATCAAAACTATGAAATAACACATATGGAATCATGTAGTAAACTAAAAACAAAATTTTAGTTTATTTTATATTTGAGATTCTTCAAATAGCCACCCTTTGCCTTGATGACAGCTTTGAACACTCTTGGCATTCTCTCAACCAGCTTCTCCTGGAATGCTTTTCCAACAGTCTTGAAGGAGTTCCCACATATGCTGAGCACTTGTTGGCTGCTTTTCCTTCACTCTGCGGTCCAACTCATCCCAAACCATCTCAATTGGGTTGAGGTCGGGTGATTGTGGATCCCAGGTCATCTGATGCAGCACTCTCCTTCTTGGTAAAATAGCCCTTACACAGCCTGGAGGTGTTTTGGGTCTGTGTCCTGTTGAAAAACAAATGATAGTCCCACTAAGCCCAAACCAGATGGGATGGCGTATCGCTGCAGAATGCTGTGGTAGCCATGCTGGTTAAGTGTGCATTGAATTCTAAATAAATCATAGACAGTGTCACCAGCAAAGCACCCCCACACCATAACACCTCCTCCTTCACGCTTTACGGTGGGAAATACACATACGGAGATCATCCGTTCACACACACCACGTCTCACGAAGACACGGCGGTTGGAACTAAAAATCTCTGATTTGGACTTCAGACCAAAATACACATTTTCACCAGTCTAATGTCCATTGCTCGTGTTTCTTGGCCCAAGCAGGTCTCTTCTTCTTATTGGTGTCCTTTAGTAGTGGTTTCTTTGCAGCAATTCGACCATGAAGGCCTGATTCACACAGTCTCCTCTGAACAGTTGATGTTGAGATGTGTCTGTTACTTGAACTCTGTGAAGTATTTATTTGGGCTGCAATTTCTGAGGCTGGTAACTCTAATGAACTTATCCTCTGCAGCAGAGGTAACTCTGGGTCTTCCAATCCTGTGGCGGTCGTCATGAGAGACAGTTTCATCATAGCGCGTCATGGTTTTTGCGACTGCACTTGAAGAAACTTTAAAAGTTCTTGAAATGTTCAGTATTGACTGACCTTCATGTCTTAAAGTAATGATGGACTGTCGTTTCTCTTTGCTTATTTGAGCTGTTCTTGCCATAATATGGACTTGGACTTTTACCAAATAGGGCTATCTTCTGTATAACTCCCCTACCTTGTCACAACACAACTGATTGACTCAAACGCATTAAGAAGGAAAGAAATTCCACAAATTAACTTTTAAGAAGGCACAACTCTTAATTGAAATGCATTCCAGGTGACTACCTCATGAAGCTGGTTGAGAGAATGCCAAGAGTGTGCAAAGCTGTCATCAAGGCAAAGGGTGGCTACTTGAAGAATCTCAAATCTCAAATATATTTTGATTTGTTTAATTTGTTTAACACATGTGTTATTTCATAGTTTTGATGTCTTCAATATTATTCTACAATGTAGAAAATAGTAAAAATAAATAAAAACCCTGGAATGAGTAGGTGTGTCCAAACTTTTCACTGGTATTGTATATATACATGTATATTTTTTTTATGGGGCATAGAGAAAACTCCATCCCACTTTGTGTTTAAAGTGAAACCATGACTACATCCTAAATGGCACCCTTTTCCTTATATAGTGCACTACTTTACAGGGGAGGGGTCAAAAGTTGTGCACTATCTAGGGAATAGTGTGCCAATTCAGACACAACCTATATCACGTCCAGTTTTATTTTTCAGATTCATAACACATTATTTCTCCTGATTTACAATTAAACTCTGTGCTGTACAGGACGTCACATGATACACAACTACACCATGACATAGTCAACATCTAATGACATGATACACGACTACACGATGACATAGTCCACATAATAACATGATACACGACTACACGATGACATAGTCCACATCTAATGACATGATACACGACAACCCAATGACACAGTCCACATCTAATGACAGAACATAATGTACAATGAACCAGGCAACAAGAACACTAGCCCTGATACGGCTTTATATAACTCCAGTATAACATTGGTATTATTATGGTATCTTATGGCATTAGGTGTATACTCTATGCCATAACAACGCAGGCTACAGTCATATCAGGGCTACAAGAAAAGGTGTTTGGATGTAACAAAGTCCAGGAATCCCTAGCTAGAGAGTCCTTAGCACCCAACAACACACACTGCCCCGAGGGCAAAGAAATCTGGTTTGCAACGTTGTCATTGCAACCAGGTTTGTGCAAGCTGGCTGTACAGTTCATGCCTTTCAACCAAGCACCTTCCTCTCACCATCAAATATCACATTACATCCATCTTCCCACTATCTTCCCTCTATCTTCCCTCTATCTTCCCTCTATCTTCCTTCTATCTTCCCTCTATCTTCCCTCTATCTTCCCACTATCTTCCCTCTATCTTCCCTCTATCTTCCCTCTATCTTCCCACTATCTTCCCTCTATCTTCCCTCTATCTTCCCTCTATCTTCCCACTATCTTCCCTCTATCTTCCCTCTATCTTCCCACTATCTCCCCTCTATCTTCCCTCTATCTTCCCACTATCTCCCCTCTATCTTCCCACTACCTTCCCTCTATCTTCCCTCTAATGCGGTCCAAATCATTTAGCCGTGCATTCTTAGACACAAAGGCACACTGATGTCAGGTTAAGACTGCATCCCAAATGGCCCCCTATTCCTATATAGAGCCTTATGGGCCCTGGTCTAAAGTAGTAGGGAATAGGGTGCCATTTGGTGCCGCAGGTCAGGCCATGTCATGTCAGGGTAGAGGCAACAGCTGATGTTCAGCCTGATGGGACATTCAGTCAGCTAGTCTATTCAGCTAGTCATAATTATAGTATGTGTGTGTGTGTGTGTCTGTGTGTGTGTGTGTGTGTGTGTGTGTGTGTGTGTGTGTGTGTGTGTGTGTGTGTGTGTGTGTGTGTGTGTACGGCATGGTCAGTAAACGCTGGTGTGTCATCTAAGGCTTCAGTCAGAACAAGGTTCTGCATGATGATGTTATTACGTGGGTACTGGTAGCGAAGTATTTTGCTGTACTGACTGTCTAACTGTCTGACTGTCTGACTGTCTGGGACCAGAAGTTCCATCAGAGGGAGAAAGAGTTCAGTTTTCATGATGTTGATGATGATGATGATGATGGTGGTGAAGATGATCTAGGTCACTGACTAGGGCACCGTTAGAAGGACGGAGTGAGAGGGTGATGGGGGCGTTTTCGCTCTGCCAGTTAGTTTCCATGGTGATTCTGAGATGCTTAAAAGAGTTTATGATCCTGTAGAAGAAGTCATCTGGTAGACCAGATGGAAGGAAAGATGGTCAGAGAGAGAGGATCCTCTGTGTGTGTGAGAGAGTGTGTGTGTGTTAGATTGAGAGGATCCTCTGTGTGTGTGAGAGAGAGTGTGTGTGTTAGAGAGAGAGTGTGTGTGTTAGAGAGAGAGTGTGTTTGTTAGAGAGAGAGTGTGTGTGTTAGAGAGAGAGTGTGTGTGTTAGAGAGAGTGTGTGTGTGTTAGAGAGAGTGTGTGTGTGTTAGAGAGAGTGTGTGTTTGTTAGAGAGAGAGTGTGTTTGTTAGAGAGAGAGTGTGTTTGTTAGAGAGAGAGTGTGTGTGTTAGAGAGAGAGTGTGTGTGTTAGAGAGAGTGTGTGTGTGTTAGAGAGAGAGTGTGTGTGTTAGAGAGAGAGTGTGTGTGTTAGAGAGAGAGTGTGTGTGTTAGAGAGAGAGTGTGTTTGTTAGAGAGAGAGTGTGTGTGTTAGAGAGAGTGTGTGTGTGTTAGAGAGAGAGTGTGTGTGTTAGAGAGAGAGTGTGTTTGTTAGAGAGAGAGTGTGTTTGTTAGAGAGAGAGTGTGTGTGTTAGAGAGAGTGTGTGTGTGTTAGAGAGAGAGTGTGTGTGTTAGAGAGAGAGTGTGTTTGTTAGAGAGAGTGTGTGTGTGTTAGAGAGAGAGTGTGTGTGTTAGAGAGAGTGTGTGTGTGTTAGAGAGAGTGTGTGTGCGAGCGATCGTCTGTCTGTCCTTCTACTCAGACACCCAGCTGTGTGTGTGTCCATCAGTCCACGTGTCCTTTTGTCCGTCCATCGTGTATGTGTGTCCATCCATCCATCCTCTACCCGGACACCCAGCCGTGCGTGGTCGTCTTGACCCCATGGGTCGGGAACCCCTGTGAGGTCACCATGGGTTCGAAGTTGAAGTCCAGCGAGTCTCCGTCCATCAGGGTGTCATGAAGGATGGACTCCATATCACACTCAAACCTCTCAATGGACATGTCGTCCAGATCGCTGGGCAGCTTCTCCAGGTGGTGGTGGGGGGCAGGGGGCAGACCCAGGACGGGACGCCCATACCCGTTAGTGTTGAGGGGGCAGAACCCAACAGGCATCCCCCCTGGTCCTACATGGGCAGAGAGACCGTAGGGCACCTGCATGGGGTTCTTATCCCCCAGGCGGGTTCCGTTACCGCCCCCTCCGCTGTGGCTCAAACTGCTCAGGGACATCAGGGTGCAGCCGTTCATGGAGGAGACAGAAGTCGGTGGGGTTTGGCTGTGGGGGTGAGGGTGAGGGTGGGTTTGGGAATGAGGGATGCCGTGGGGGTGAGGGTGAGAGTGTGGGTGGGGGTGAAGACTCCCCCCTCTTCCTCCTCCTCCTCCTCTTCCTCCTCCCCCGTGCTGGGAAGCATTATAGGAAGGCAGTATGCTGCTTCGTCCACTAGACTGGGAGACCACGGTGTCGACCGAGGGCATCATGTCCCCGTGGGGGTCAGAGTCTGAGGTCAGGAGCTCCTTGAGGAGGCCAGCAGGACAGTTATATTGACCCAGAGACGAGGGGCTGAAGCTGGCCTTGCTGTCCCCCAGGGTTTGCATGGAGTTGGGGGACATGGGGGAGAGAGCATTCATCCTGGCCTGGCTGTACAGACACTTCCGGTAGTCCTGCTGCTGCTGGGGTTGTTGCTGGGGGACCATGGAAGGAGAGGAGTAAGGGGGGTACCCCACCCCCACCCCGGTGCTGGCCTGCATCAGGGGGGAGGGGGTGTTCTGGGATGACCCCTGACCCACACCCCCTCCTCCCCCTCCCACCTGGGTGTTCTTGGGGGAGAGGAGGTTCAGGTTATCCAGAAGGTTCTCCATGACGTTCTCTGAGCTGTGGTGGCCTAGGGGACAGGAAGATAAGAATGTGAACAATAACCTTCGAGGACATGGAATAAAGAGATAAAGATCACCAGACTATCGCTATCGCTATCGCTATCACTAACACTAACACCAACACCAACACCAACACTAACACTAACACTAACACTATCACTATCACTATCACTAACACCAACACCAACACCAACACTATCACTATCACTATCACTACCACTATCACTAACACTATCACTAACACCAACACCAACACTATCACTAACACTATCACTATCACTATCACTAACACTATCACTACCACTATCACTAACACTATCACTATCACTAACACCAACACCAACACCAACACCAACACCAACACCAACACTATCACTATCACTAACACTATCACTATCACTATCACTAACACTATCACTATCACTATCACTAACACTAACACTAATACTAGCACTAACACTAGCGCTAGCACTAACATTAGCACT
>NW_028161824.1:25000-30000 GCF_964263955.1 Coregonus lavaretus
CTAATACCAGGTAGAGGATAAGGTCAGTACTACACCAGCTAATACCAGGTAGAGGATAAGGTCAGTACTACACCAGCTAATACCAGGTAGAGGATAAGGTCAGTACTACACCAGCTAATACCAGGTAGAGGATAAGGTCAGTACTACACCAGCTAATACCAGGTAGAGGATAAGGTCAGTACTACACCAGCTAATACCAGGTAGAGGATAAGGTCAGTACTACACCAGCTAATACCAGGTAGAGGATAAGTTCAGTACTACACCAGCTAATACCAGGTAGAGGATAAGGTCAGTACTACACCAGCTAATACCAGGTAGAGGATAAGGTCAGTACTACACCAGCTAATACCAGGTAGAGGATAAGGTCAGTACTACACCAGCTAATACCAGGTAGAGGATAAGGTCAGTACTACACCAGCTAATACCAGGTAGAGGATAAGTTCAGTACTACACCAGCTAATACCAGGTAGAGGATAAGTTCAGTACTACACCAGCTAATACCAGGTAGAGGATAAGGTCAGTACTACACCAGCTAATACCAGGTAGAGGATAAGGTCAGTACTACACCAGCTAATACCAGGTAGAGGATAAGGTCAGTACTACACCAGCTAATACCAGGTAGAGGATAAGGTCAGTACTACACCAGCTAATACCAGGTAGAGGATAAGGTCAGTACTACACCAGCTAATACCAGGTAGAGGATAAGGTCAGTACTACACCAGCTAATACCAGGTAGAGGATAAGGTCAGTACTACACCAGCTAATACCAGGTAGAGGATAAGGTCAGTACTACACCAGCTAATACCAGGTAGAGGATAAGGTCAGTACTACACCAGCTAATACCAGGTAGAGGAAAAGGTCAGTACTACACCAGCTAATACCAGGTAGAGGATAAGGTCAGTACTACACCAGCTAATACCAGGTAGAGGATAAGGTCAGTACTACACCAGCTAATACCAGGTAGAGAATAAGGTCAGTACTACACCAGCTAATACCAGGTAGAGGATAAGGTCAGTACTACACCAGCTAATACCAGGTAGAGGATAAGGTCAGTACTACACCAGCTAATACCAGGTAGAGGATCAATCAATCAATTTTATTTTATATAGCCCTTCTTACATCAGCTAATATCTCGAAGTGCTGTACAGAAACCCAGCCTAAAACCCCAAACAGCTAGTAATGCAGGTGTAGAAGCACGGTGGCTAGGAAAAACTCCCTAGAAAGGCAAAACCTAGGAAGAAACCTAGAGAGGAACCAGGCTATGAGGGGTGGCCAGTCCTCTTCTGGCTGTGCCGGGTGGAGATTATAACAGAACCATGCCAAGATGTTCAAAAATGTTCATAAGTGACAAGCATGGTCAAATAATAATCAGGAATAAATCTCAGTTGGCTTTTCATAGCCGATCATTAAGAGTTGAAAACAGCAGGTCTGGGACAGGTAGGGGTTCCATAACCGCAGGCAGAACAGTTGAAACTGGAATAGCAGCAAGGCCAGGCGGACTGGGGACAGCAAGGAGTCACCACGGCCGGTAGTCCCGGCGTATGGTCCTAGGGCTCAGGTCTCTCAGTTGGCTTTTCATAGCCGATCATTAAGAGTTGAAAACAGCAGGTTGAAAACAGCAGGTCTGGGACAGGTAGGGGTTTCGGATAAGGTCAGTACTACACCAGCTAATACCAGGTAGAGGATAAGGTCAGTACTACACCAGCTAATACCAGGTCCTATTCACAACTAAGACACACACGCACACACAAGGTGAGGGCAGGGAGAATGTTGTCTTATAAAAGCTTGTAGTACTCACACTATGGTCACTAGTACTGTTCATAATATTACAGCATTACAGTACAGTTCTGTACTAAGCTATGTCTCTACACCATAATATATGTATGAAAAATGTATGCACTCACTAACTGTAAGTCGCTCTGGATAAGAGCGTCTGCTAAATGACTAAAATGCAAAACATTAAAAATAATATTACAGCATTATATTGTACAGTTTTGTACTAAGCTATGTCTCTACACCATAATATTACAGCATTATACAGTGGGGGAAAAAAGTATTTAGTTAGCCACCAATTGTGCAAGTTCTCCCACTTAAAAAGATGAGAGAGGCCTGTAATTTTCATCATAGGTACACGTCAACTATGACAGACAAAATGAGAGAAAAAATCCAGAAAATCTCATTGTAGGATTTTTAATGAATTTATTTGCAAATTATGGTGGAAAATAAGTATTTGGTCACCTACAAACAAGCAAGATTTCTGGCTCTCACAGACCTGTAACTTCTTCTTTAAGAGGCTCCTCTGTCCTCCACTCGTTACCTGTATTAATGGCACCTGTTTGAACTTGTTATCAGTATAAAAGACACCTGTCCACAACCTCAAACAGTCACACTCCAAACTCCACTATGGCCAAGACCAAAGAGCTGTCAAAGGACACCAGAAACAAAATTGTAGACCTGCACCAGGCTGGGAAGACTGGTGCAATAGGTAAGCAGCTTGGTTTGAAGAAATCAACTGTGGGAGCAATTATTAGGAAATGGAAGACATACAAGACCACTGATAATCTCCCTCGATCTGGGGCTCCACGCAAGATCTCACCCCGTGGGGTCAAAATGATCACAAGAACGGTGAGCAAAAATCCCAGAACCACACGGGGGGACCTAGTGAATGACCTGCAGAGAGCTGGGACCAAAATAACAAAGCCTACCATCAGTAACACACTACGCCGCCAGGGACTCAAATCCTGCAGTGCCAGACGTGTCCCCCTGCTTAAGCCAGTACATGTCCAGGCCCGTCTGAAGTTTGCTAGAGTGCATTTGGATGATCCAGAAGAGGATTGGGAGAATGTCATATGGTCAGATGAAACCAAAATATAACTTTTTGGTAAAAACTCAACTCGTCGTGTTTGGAGGACAATGAATGCTGAGTTGCATCCAAAGAACACCATACCTACTGTGAAGCATGGGGGTGGAAACATCATGCTTTGGGGCTGTTTTTCTGCAAAGGGACCAGGACGACTGATCCGTGTAAAGGAAAGAATGAATGGGGCCATGTATCGTGAGATTTTGAGTGAAAACCTCCTTCCATCAGCAAGGGCATTGAAGATGAAACGTGGCTGGGTCTTTCAGCATGACAATGATCCCAAACACACCGCCCGGGCAACAAAGGAGTTGCTTCGTAAGAAGCATTTCAAGGTCCTGGAGTGGCCTAGCCAGTCTCCAGATCTCAACCCCATAGAAAATCTTTGGAGGGAGTTGAAAGTCCGTGTTGCCCAGCGACAGCCCCAAAACATCACTGCTCTAGAGGAGATCTGCATGGAGGAATGGGCCAAAATACCAGCAACAGTGTGTGAAAACCTTGTGAAGACTTACAGAAAACGTTTGACTTGTGTCATTGCCAACAAAGGGCATATAACAAAGTATTGAGAAACTTTTGTTATTGACCAAATACTTATTTTCCACCATAATTTGCAAATAAATTCATTAAAAATCCTACAATGTGATTTTCTGGATTTTTTTCCCTCATTTTGTCTGTCATAGTTGACGTGTACCTATGATGAAAATTACAGGCCTCTCTCATCTTTTTAAGTGGCTGACTAAATACCTTTTTCCCCCCCACTTTAGTACAGCTCTGTACTAAGCCATGTCTGTACACCTCTCCTCTCTCATCAACAAAGCAGCATGATGTCTAAGATTTATGTCCTTCATAATTATAGCTAGTTGCTGTGGTTGGCGCGACTCGACAACAGAATGGATTGGTTGAAAGCTCAATGTTAAATTCAAATCTCCCTACCATCATATTTAAGCCAATATGACACCAATATTGATGAAAATCCACATATCAACTTTATTGGAGATACACGACACTCTCCCTGCCTCTCGTCATGATCCATCCTGCCGTTACCGAGAACCACCATACCAGATTTTTTACAGGGTCGTCAGCATTAGGGTAATCAGAATATTTTTTGGGGCACAAACCTCCAAAAATCCATAAACGTTGTATTTGTAGTCAACTTTGTTCTGAAGTTTGTTCGAGATTACAAGAGAGAGACGGATAATCTATGTGATTCTACGTTTAGCGGAGATCTTCTGTGTATAAAGTGACGCAGGAGGGCAAAAAAAAAGCATCTAACGACGCACTTGGCTGTTCTACGAGTCTGTCTGAGGCAGGCGTTAGATTACGAGCGTTCTGATTCTCATACTCAGCTGTTCACCGAGACCTTGAGTAGTAGAATCAGGTGTGGTAGAACTGGGCTTGAACAAGAAAGCCGGCATAACCCTGTAGCTCTTCATGAGCAATTGTGGTGATCCCTGAATTGTATGTACAAAGTTGACTATATCTGAAGAATGTACGTTCGATTGTAAAAAAAAAAAAAAAAAAACTCACTATTGTTTACAGGTAATGTAGTACCTTCAGTTAACTTTGAATTACATTTTCATGTAAATAGTTAATGGGTAAATGCTGATTTTTTATTTTTATTTTCCAGGAGCCTTCTCGATTGTCTTGTTAAAAGAGATCAGGTAAATCTTTTCCAGTTTACTGCATATTGGCTTAAATGGGTTTCTGGTTTTTTGCTTCCCTCTGGAAAATCGAGCTGTTCATATTAATTAACTACATTATCTCTTATTATTGTTATTATTGTTATTATTGTTTTTTTCTCTGTATAATAATGTTGTATAATCACCTCCTGGTGTAAAAACCATGAAAATTTAAAACCAAAAAAACTATGTTTTAAGTGAGAAGTAGGCATTGGTCTGAAGCCAAACTAGAAAGGACATTTACATGAGCACCAAAATGCATACTTCACCCATGCTCCACCAAGGTTTTCCAGCACACAGCTTTCACCTCCTAAAGTAGCTATCTTGGTCTATTGTACTTCAAACAAGTAACAAGCAGGTTGTTTAGGATTCAGACCTTCTCAAACAGCCAAATGTATCCTATTAGAGGAGGTGCTCACATAATAATGGGATTTTTAGTGCATACAAGGTCATGTGTTACATTT
>NW_028161824.1:37500-40294 GCF_964263955.1 Coregonus lavaretus
TTACTTTTCTATTATTTCTCTATTTTCTTTCTCTCTGCATTGTGGGTAAGGGCCCGTTAGTCAGCATTTCACTGTTAGTCTACACCTGTTGTTTACGAAGCCAGGGCTTTACGCTGACATCTTTTACAAGGAGCACATGTGCTCTTAAGCTGAACAATGTAAGAGCACATAAAGACATTTGATGAAAAATATTCAAGGTATTAATGGTGAGAATAGCCAGCAATTACAAAATACAGTTTTTTTTTTCTTCCTTAGGGGCACTGGTCAAATATTTAGGAGCACATGGTAGCACTGTAGATGCCATTTGATTCCCTACACTATTACAGACCAGAGCCCATAGGGAGTATAGGGGATAGCATGCCATTTGGGACTCAGGCACGTTCTCCGTTCATTTCCGTCTGTTTTGACGCGGTTTGATTTACCGCTGGCTGCAGTACCCACACACACACACACACACACACACACACACACACACACACACACACACACACACACACACACACACACACACACAGAGTATCTGATAGGAAATAAAGAGAGCATCAGGATTCCCAGACGTCACAATCTCACATTCCTGACCAAGGTTACCAAACTAACACCACACACACACACACACACACACACACACACACACACACAAAAACACACCCCCACTGAACAGTGATTACTACAGCAGGAAGTCCCTCTAATGTAGCCTTGGATAGATGACAATAACAGCATCCTGAAATGTAGCTTCACAAAATCATAACATTTCAGGCATAAATATTTTCAGCCACCTTATTCTTTGCTGTTGTGCAAATGGCAATAACACATGATTTTGAGTTAAACTGA
The DNA here is from genome assembly GCF_964263955.1 of Coregonus lavaretus. Taxonomy (NCBI): domain Eukaryota; kingdom Metazoa; phylum Chordata; class Actinopteri; order Salmoniformes; family Salmonidae; genus Coregonus; species Coregonus lavaretus. The sequence goes on from NW_028161824.1 coordinate 38,332, forward strand.
CTTTGTAATGGCAATAACACATGATTTTGAGTTAAACTAACTTTGTAATGGCAATAACACATGATTTTGAGTTAAACTGACTTTGTAATGGCAATAACACATGATTTTGAGTTAAACTGACTTTGTAATGGCAATAACACATGATTTTGAGTTAAACTAACTTTGTAATGGCAATAACACATGATTTTGAGTTAAACTAACTTTGTAATGGCAATAACACATGATTTTGAGTTAAACTAACTTTGTAATGGCAATAACACATGATTTTGAGTTAAACTGACTTTGTAATGGCAATAACACATGATTTTGAGTTAAACTAACTTTGTAATGGCAATAACACATGATTTTGAGTTAAACTGACTTTGTAATGGCAATAACACATGATTTTGAGTTAAACTAACTTTGTAATGGCAATAACACATGATTTTGAGTTAAACTGACTTTGTAATGGCAATAACACATGATTTTGAGTTAAACTAACTTTGTAATGGCAATAACACATGATTTTGAGTTAAACTGACTTTGTAATGGCAATAACACATGATTTTGAGCTAAACTAACTTTGTAATGGCAATAACACATGATTTTGAGTTAAACTGACTTCGTAATGGCAATAACACATGATTTTGAGTTAAACTGACTTTGTAATGGCAATAACACATGATTTTGAGTTAAGCTAACTTTGCAATGGCAATAACACATGGTTTTGAGTTAAACTGACTTTGTAATGGCAATAACACATGATTTTGAGTTAAACTAACTTTGTAATGGCAATAACACATGATTTTGAGTTAAACTGACTTTGTAATGGCAATAACACATGATTTTGAGTTAAACTGACTTTGTAATGGCAATAACACATGATTTTGAGTTAAACTAACTTTGTAATGGCAATAACACATGATTTTGAGTTAAACTAACTTTGTAATGGCAATAACACATGATTTTGAGTTAAACTAACTTTGTAATGGCAATAACACATGATTTTGAGTTAAACTGACTTTGTAATGGCAATAACACATGATTTTGAGTTAAACTAACTTTGTAATGGCAATAACACATGCTTTTGAGTTAAACTGACTTTGTAATGGCAATAACACATGATTTTGAGTTAAACTAACTTTGTAATGGCAATAACACATGATTTTGAGTTAAACTGACTTTGTAATGGCAATAACACATGATTTTGAGTTAAACTAACTTTGTAATGGCAATAACACATGATTTTGAGTTAAACTGACTTTGTAATGGCAATAACACATGATTTTGAGTTAAACTAACTTTGTAATGGCAATAACACATGATTTTGAGTTAAACTGACTTCGTAATGGCAATAACACATGATTTTGAGTTAAACTGACTTTGCAATGGCAATAACACATGATTTTGAGTTTAGCTAACTTTGCAATGGCAATAACACATGGTTTTGAGTTAAACTAACTTTGTAATGGCAATAACAATAACATAATGGAGTTCTGTAGTTTAAAATGCTGAAAACACAAAACCTCTCCAAATCAGAAGTCACTGTGTCTGCACACACACATGCACACATACGCACAGGAAGTGACCACATTAAAGAGCCCTGTGAGGGAGGAAGTGGAGTTGACTCTTGTGGTTATAAGAGGGTGAGAAGAGAGACTGTAATGTCAGCAAGGCTGTGTCTCAAATGGCCCCCTTCTCCCTATTTAGTACACTACTTATTTAGTGCACTACTTTTGACCAGGGCCCATAGGGAATAGGGTGCCATTTGGGGTGCAGAAAGCCTACTGGAATGTCAGCTAGTTCCACTGCCACAGAGACTGGAGCCAAGAGGAGAACCTACTGGAATGTCAGCTAGTTCCACTGCCACAGAGACTGGAGCCAAGAGGAGAACTCAAATCTAGCTTTCACCCTTTTTAGTACCACATTCACAACCTCAGCGCCCCACCTCCACCTCCTCTCCCCTCCCCTCCCCTCCACCTCC
>NW_028161823.1:0-25547 GCF_964263955.1 Coregonus lavaretus
GTTCCCCAACAAGGTAACCCCCACACCATGACCAAACTGCAGGAGGAGTTAGATACTGTGTTCCCCAACAAGGTAACCCCCACACCATGACCAAACTGCAGGAGGAGTTAGATACTGTGTTCCCCAACAAGGTAACCCCCACACCATGACCAAACTGCAGGAGGAGATAGATACTGTGTTCCCCAACAAGGTAACCCCCACACCATGACCAAACTGCAGGAGGAGTTAGATACTGTGTTCCCCAACAAGGTAACCCCCACACCATGACCAAACTGCAGGAGGAGATAGATACTGTGTTCCCCAACAAGGTAACCCCCACACCATGACCAAACTGCAGGAGGAGTTAGATACTGTGTTCCCCAACAAGGTAACCCCCACACCATGACCAAACTGCAGGAGGAGATAGATACTGTGTTCCCCAACAAGGTAACCCCCACACCATGACCAAACTGCAGGAGGAGATAGATACTGTGTTCCCCAACAAGGTAACCTCCACACCATGACCAAACTGCAGGAGGAAATAGATACTGTGTTCCCCAACAAGGTAACCCCCACACCATGACCAAACTGCAGGAGGAGATAGATACTGTGTTCCCCAACAAGGTAACCCCCACACCATGACCAAACTGCAGGAGGAGATAGATACTGTGTTCCCCAACAAGGTAATCCCCACACCATGACCAAACTGCAGGAGGAGATAGATACTGTGTTCCCCATCAAAGTAACCCCCACACCATGACCAAACTGCAGGAGGAGATAGATACTGTGTTCCCCAACAAGGTAACCCCCACACCATGACCAAACTGCAGGAGGAGATAGATACTGTGTTCCCCAACAAGGTAACCCCCACACCATGACCAAACTGCAGGAGGAGATAGATACTGTGTTCCCCAACAAGGTAACCCCCACACCATGACCAAACTGCAGGAGGAGATAGATACTGTGTTCCCCAACAAGGTAACCCCCACACCATGACCAAACTGCAGGAGGAGATAGATACTGTGTTCCCCAACAAGGTAACCCCCACACCATGACCAAACTGCAGGAGGAGATAGATACTGTGTTCCCCAACAAGGTAACCCCCACACCATGACCAAACTGCAGGAGGAGATAGATACTGTGTTCCCCAACAAGGTAACCCCCACACCATGACCAAACTGCAGGAGGAGATAGATACTGTGTTCCCCAACAAGGTAACCCCCACACCATGACCAAACCGCAGGAGGAGTTAGATACTGTGTTCCCCAACAAGGTAACCCCCACACCATGACCAAACTGCAGGAGGAGATAGATACTGTGTTCCCCAACAAGGTAACCCCCACACCATGACCAAACTGCAGGAGGAGATAGATACTGTGTTCCCCAACAAGGTAACCCCCACACCATGACCAAACTGCAGGAGGAGATAGATACTGTGTTCCCCAACAAGGTAACCCCCACACCATGACCAAACTGCAGGAGGAGATAGATACTGTGTTCCCCAACAAGGTAACCCCCACACCATGACTAAACTGCAGGAGGAGATAGATACTGTGTTCCCCAACAAGGTAACCCCCACACCATGACCAAACTGCAGGAGGAGATAGATACTGTGTTCCCCATCAAAGTAACCCCGGTGTCAGATGTGGTGAGGTACTGATGTACACTACCGGTCAAAAGTTTTAGAATACCTACTCATTCAAGGGTTTTTCTTTATTTTTACTATTTTCTACACTGTAGAATAATAGTGAAGACATCAAAACTATGAAATAACACATATGGAATCATGTAGTAACCAAAAAAGTGTTAAACAAATCCAAATATATTTTATATTTGAGATTCTTCAAATAGCCACCCTTTGCCTTGATGACAGCTTTGCACACTCTTGGCATTCGATCAACCAGCTTCACCTGGAATGCTTTTCCAACAGTCTTGAAGGAGTTCCCACATATGCTGAGCACTTGTTGACTGCTTGTCCTTCACTCTGCGGTCTGACTCATCCCAAACCATCTCAATTTGGTTGAAGTTGGGGGATTGTGGAGGCCAAGTCATCTGATGCAGCACTCCATCACTCTCCTTCTTGGAAAAATAGTCCTTACACAGCCTGGAGGTGTTTTGGGTCATTGTCCTATTGAGAAAACAAATGATAGTCCCACTAAGCACAAACCAGATGGGATGGCGTATCGCTGCAGAATGCTGAGGTAGCCATGCTGGTTAAGTGTTCCTTGAATTCTAAATAAATCACAGACAGTGTCACCAGCAAAGCACCCCCACACATCACACCTCCTCCTCCATGCTTTACGGTGGGAAATACACATTGCGTATCACAAAGACACAGCGTTTGGATCCAAAAATCTCCAATTTGGACTCCAGACCAAAGGACAAATTTCCTCCGGTCTAATGTCCATTGCTCGTGTTTCTTGGCCCATGCAAGTCTCTTCTTCTTATTGGTGTCCTTTAGTAGTGGTTTGAAGGCCTGATTCACACAGTCTCCTCTGAACTGTTGATGTTGAGATGTGTCTGTTACTTGAACTCTGTGAAGCATTTATTCAGGTTGCAATTTCTGAGGCTGGTAACTCTAATGAACTTATCCTCTGCAGCAGAGGTAACTCTGGGTCTTCCATTCCTGTGGCGGTCCTCATGAGAGCCAGTTTCATCATAGCGCTTGATGGGTTTTTGCAACTGCACTTAAAGAAACTTTCAATGTTCTTGAAATGTTCCGTATTGACTGACCTTCATGTCTTAAAGTAATGATGGACTGTCATTTCTTTTTGCTTATTTGAGCTGTTCTTGCCATAATAGGGACTTGGTCTTTTACCAAATAGGGCTATCTTCTGAATACCCCCCTATCTTGTCACAACACAACTGATTGGCTTAAGAAGGAAAGAAATTCCACAAATTAACTTTTAAGAAGGCACACCTGTTAATTGAAATGCATTCCAGGTGACTACCTCATGAAGATGGTTGAGAGAATGCCAAGAGTGTGCAGTGCAGTCATCAAGGCAAAGGGTGGCTATTTGAAGAATCTCAAATATAAAATATATTTTGATTTGTTTAACACTTTTTTTGGTTACTACATGATTCCATATGTGTTATTTCATAGTTCTGATGTCTTCACTATTATTCTACAATGTAGAAAATAGTAAAAAATAAACAAAAACCCTTGAATGAGTGGGTGTTCTAAAACTTGTGACCGGTAGTGTAAGTATTCACATGTGTGTGTAACCCCGGTGCCAGATGTGGTGAGGTACTGATGTGTGTGTAACCCCGGTGCCAGATGTGTTGAGGTACTGACGTGTGTGTAACCCCGGTGCCAGATGTGTTGAGGTACTGACGTGTGTGTAACCCCGGTGCCAGATGAGGTGAGGTACTGACGTGTGTGTAACCCCGGTGCCAGATGTGGTGAGGTACTGATGTATGTGTAACCCCGGTGCCAGATGTGGTGAGGGACTGATGTATGTGTAACCCCGGTGTCAGATGTGGTGAGGGACTGATGTGTGTGTAACCACGGTGCCAGATATGGTAAGGTACTGATGTATGTGTAACCCCGGTTCAGGCTCCTATCCAGTACGAAGCTCTGATGCAGATGGACTATCTGGACAGTGTGTTGAACGAGTCTCTGAGACTGTATCCCATCTTCGGCCGACTGGAGAGGGTCGCCAAGAAGACGGTGGAGATCAACGGCATCGTCATCCCCAAAGACTGCGTTGTCATGGTTCCCACGTGGACCCTCCACCGCGACCCAGAGATCTGGTCCGACGCTGAGGAGTTCAAACCAGAGAGGTACTGGACCACACCGTAACCACGGCACAACCACAATTCAACCACATCACAACCACAGCACAACCACAATTCAACCACATCACAACCACAGCACAACCACAATACAATTTCAAAAGCACTACTTTACTACAACACAAGGATAAACACACTGCTGCAATGTAACCACAACTACAGTGCATCATTATACTGCAGGGCAATGTGTTGTGTCTGAACCACAACCACAACCACAAATCAACTACAAAACAATGTGTAATGTGACTGAACCACAACCACAAATCAACTACAATACAATGTGTAATGTGTTTGAACCACAACCACAAATCAACTACAATACAATGTGTAATGTGTCTGAACCACAACCACAAATCAACTACAATACAATGTGTAATGTGACTGAACCACAACCACAAATCAACTACAATACAATGTGTAATGTGTCTGAACCACAACCACAAATCAACTACAATGTAATTTGTCTGAACCACAACCACAAATCAACTACAATACAATGTGTAATGTGACAGAACTACGACCACAAATCAACTACAATACAATGTGTAATGTGTCTGAACCACAACCACAAATCAACTACAATACAATGTGTAATGTGACAGAACTACAACCACAAATCAACTACAATACAATGTGTAATGTGACTGAACCACAACCACAACCACAAATCAACTACAATACAATGTGTAATGTGACTGAACCACAACCACAAATCAACTACAATACAATGTGTAATGTGACTGAACCACAACCACAAATCAACTACAATACAATGTGTAATGTGACTGAACCACAACCACAAATCAACTACAATACAATGTGTAATGTGACTGAACCACAACCACAAATCAACTACAATACAATGTGTAATGTGACTGAACCACAACCACAAATCAACTACAATACAATGTGTAATGTGACTGAACCACAACCACAAATCAACTACAATACAATGTGACTGAACCACAACCACAAATCAACTACAATACAATGTGTAATGTGACTGAACCACAACCACAAATCAACTACAATGTAATGCGACAGAACCACAACCACAAATCAACTACAATACAATGTGTAATTTGACTGAACCACAACCACAAATCAACTACAATACAATGTGTAATGTGTTTGAACCACAACCACAAATTAACTACAATGTAATGTGACTGAACCACAACCACAAATCAACTACAATACAATGTGTAATGTGACTGAACCACAACCACAAATCAACTACAATACAATGTGTAATGTGACTGAACCACAACCACAAATCAACTACAATACAATGTGTAATGTGACTGAACCACAACCACAAACCAACTACAATACAATGTGTAATGTGACTGAACCACAACCACAAATCAACTACAATAAAATGTGACTGAACCACAACCACAAATCAACTACAATACAATGTGTAATGTGACTGAACCACAACCACAAATCAACTACAATGTAATGCGACAGAACCACAACCACAAATCAACTACAATACAATGTGTAATGTGACTGAACCACAACCACAAATCAACTACAATACAATGTGTAATTTGTTTGAACCACAACCACAAATCAACTACAATGTAATGTGACAGAAATACAACCACAAATCAACTACAATACAATGTGTAATGTGACTGAACCACAACCACAAATCAACTACAAGACAATGTGTAATGTGTTTGAACCACAACCACAAATCAACTACAATGTAATGTGACAGAAATACAACCACAAACAACTACAATACAATGAGTAATGTGACTGAACCACAACCACAAATCAACTACAATACAATATGTAATGTGAATGAACCACAACCACAAATCAACTACAATATAATGTGTAATGTGACTGAACCACAACCACAAATCAACTACAATACAATGTGTAATGTGACTGAACCACAACCACAAATCAACTACAATCCAATGTGTAATGTGTCTGAACCACAACCACAAATCAACTACAATACAATGTGTAATGTGTCTGAACCAAGACCACAAATCAACTACAATACAATGTGACTGAACCACAACCACAAATCAACTACAATACAATGTGTAATGTGACTGAACCACAACCACAAATCAACTACAATACAATGTGTAATGTGACTGAACCACAACCACAAATCAACTACAATAAAATGTGACTGAACCACAACCACAAATCAACTACAATACAATGTGTAATGTGACTGAACCACAACCACAAATCAACTACAATGTAATGCGACAGAACCACAACCACAAATCAACTACAATACAATGTGTAATGTGACTGAACCACAACCACAAATCAACTACAATACAATGTGTAATTTGTTTGAACCACAACCACAAATCAACTACAATGTAATGTGACAGAAATACAACCACAAATCAACTACAATACAATGTGTAATGTGACTGAACCACAACCACAAATCAACTACAAGACAATGTGTAATGTGTTTGAACCACAACCACAAATCAACTACAATGTAATGTGACAGAAATACAACCACAAACAACTACAATACAATGAGTAATGTGACTGAACCACAACCACAAATCAACTACAATACAATATGTAATGTGAATGAACCACAACCACAAATCAACTACAATATAATGTGTAATGTGACTGAACCACAACCACAAATCAACTACAATACAATGTGTAATGTGACTGAACCACAACCACAAATCAACTACAATCCAATGTGTAATGTGTCTGAACCACAACCACAAATCAACTACAATACAATGTGTAATGTGTCTGAACCAAGACCACAAATCAACTACAATACAATGTGACTGAACCACAACCACAAATCAACTACAATACAATGTGTAATGTGACTGAACCACAACCACAAATCAACTACAATACAATGTGTAATGTGACTGAACCACAACCACAAATCAACTACAATACAATGTGTAATGTGACTGAACCACAACCACAAATCAACTACAATACAATGTGTAATTTGTTTGAACCACAACCACAAATCAACTACAATGTAATGTGACAGAAATACAACCACAAATCAACTACAATACAATGTGTAATGTGACTGAACCACAACCACAAATCAACTACAAGACAATGTGTAATGTGTTTGAACCACAACCACAAATCAACTACAATGTAATGTGACAGAAATACAACCACAAACAACTACAATACAATGAGTAATGTGACTGAACCACAACCACAAATCAACTACAATACAATATGTAATGTGAATGAACCACAACCACAAATCAACTACAATACAATGTGACTGAACCACAACCACAAATCAACTACAATACAATGTGTAATGTGACTGAACCACAACCACAAATCAACTACAATGTAATGCGACAGAAACACAACCACAAATCAACTACAATACAATGTGTAATGTGTTTGAACCACAACCACAAATCAACTACAATGTAATGTGACAGAAATACAATCACAAATCCACTACAATACAATGTGTAATGTGACTGAACCACAACCACAAATCAACTACAATACAATGTGTAATGTGACTGAACCACAACCACAAATCAACTACAATACAATGTGTAATGTGACTGAACCTCAACCACAAATCAACTACAATACAATGTGTAATGTGTCTGAACCACAACCACAAATCAACTACAATACAATGTGTAATGTGTCTGAACCACAACCACAAATCAACTACAATACAATGTGTAATGTGACTGAACCACAACCACAAATCAACTACAATATAATGTGTAATGTGACTGAACCACAACCACAAATCAACTACAATACAATGTGTAATGTGACTGAACCACAACCACAAATCAACTACAATCCAATGTGTAATGTGTCTGAACCACAACCACAAATCAACTACAATACAATGTGTAATGTGTCTGAACCACAACCACAAATCAACTACAATACAATGTGACTGAACCACAACCACAAATCAACTACAATACAATGTGTAATGTGACTGAACCACAACCACAAATCAACTACAATACAATGTGTAATGTGACTGAACCACAACCACAAATCAACTACAATACAATGTGTAATGTGACTGAACCACAACCACAAATCAACTACAATACAATGTGACTGAACCACAACCACAAATCAACTACAATACAATGTGTAATGTGACTGAACCACAACCACAAATCAACTACAATGTAATGCGACAGAAACACAACCACAAATCAACTACAATACAATGTGTAATGTGTTTGAACCACAACCACAAATCAACTACAATGTAATGTGACTGAAATACAACCACAAATCCACTACAATACAATGTGTAATGTGACTGAACCACAACCACAAATCAACTACAATACAATGTGTAATGTGACTGAACCACAACCACAAATCAACTACAATACAATGTGTAATGTGACTGAACCTCAACCACAAATCAACTACAATACAATGTGTAATGTGACTGAACCACAACCACAAATCACCTACAATACAATGTGTAATGTGACTGAACCACAACCACAAATCAACTACAATACAATGTGACTGAACCACAACCACAAATCAACTACAATACAATGTGTAATGTGACTGAACCACAACCACAAATCAACTACAATGTAATGCGACAGAACCACAACCACAAATCAACTACAATACAATGTGTAATGTGACTGAACCACAACCACAAATCAACTACAATGTAATGTGACAGAAATACAACCACAAATCAACTACAATCCAATGTGTAATGTGACTGAACCACAACCACAAATCAACTACAATACAATGTGTAATGTGTCTGAACCACAACCACAAATCAACTACATTACAATGTGTAATGTGTCTGAACCACAACCACAAATCAACTACAATACAATGTGTAATGTGACTGAACCACAACCACAAATCAACTACAATACAATGTGTAATGTGACTGAACCACAACCAAAAATCAACTACAATACAATGTGTAATGTGACTGAACCACAACCACAAATCAACTACAATACAATGTGTAATATGACTGAACCACAACCACAAATCAACTACAATACAATGTGTAATGTGTCTGAACCACAACCACAAATCAACTACAATACAATGTGTAATGTGTCTGAACCACAACCACAAATCAACTACAATACAATGTGACTGAACCACAACCACAAATCAACTAAAATACAATGTGTAATGTGACTGAACCACAACCACAAATCAACTACAATCCAATGTGTAATGTGACTGAACCACAACCACAAATCAACTCCAATCCAATGTGTAATGTGTCTGCCCTCTCCCTGTCCAGGTTCAGTAAGGAGAACAAGGAGTCTATTGACCCGTACACGTACATGCCGTTCGGGGCGGGGCCCAGGAACTGTATCGGGATGCGTTTCGCCCTGATCATGATCAAACTGGCCATGGTCGAGATCCTCCAGAGTTTCACATTCTCCGTCTGCGACGAGACCGAGGTGAGACGCTCACCTGAGCAGACGGAATATGACATCATCAAATATCAGTATCATTCATAGAGTTGGATAGAGGCTGCACTTACCGCAGCACTTGTTTTAACATGGTCAGCACCTGTTTTAACATGGACCTGTTTTAACATGGACCTGTTTTAGCATGGTCACTACCTGTTTTAACATGGTCACCACCTGTTTTAACATGGTCAACACCTGTTTTAACATGGTCACTACCTGTTTTAACATGGTCACCACCTGTTTTAACATGGTCACCACCTGTTTTAACATGGTCACCATCTGTTTTAACATGGACCTGTTTTAACATGGACCTGTTTTAACATGATCACCACCTGTTTTATCATGTTCACCACCTGTTTTAACATGGTCACCACCTGTTTTAACATGGTCACCAATTGTTTTAATATGGTCAGCACCTGTTTTAACATGGACCTGTTTTAGCATGGTAACCACCTGTTTTAACATGGACCTGTTTTAGCATGGTCACCACCTGTTTTAACATGGTCACTAACTGTTTTAACATGGTCACTACCTGTTTTAACATGGTCACCACCTGTTTTGACATGGTCACCACTTGTTTTACCATGGTCACCACCTGTTTTAACATGGTCAGCACCTGTTTTAGCATGGTCACCACCTGTTTTAACATGGTCACCACCTGTTTTAACATGGTCAGCGCCTGTTTTAGCATGGTCACCACTTGTTTTAACATGACCACCACCTGTTTTATCATGTTCACCACCTGTTTTAACATGGTCACCACCTGTTTTAACATGGTCACCAATTGTTTTAATATGGTCAGCACCTGTTTTAACATGGACCTGTTTTAGCATGGTAACCACCTGTTTTAACATGGACCTGTTTTAGCATGGTCACCACCTGTTTTAACATGGTCACTACCTTTTTTAACATGGTCACTACCTGTTTTAACATGGTCACCACCTGTTTTGACATTGTCACCACTTGTTTTACCATGGTCACCACCTGTTTTAACATGGTCAGCGCCTGTTTTAGCATGGTCACCACTTGTTTTAACATGGTCACCACCTGTTTTAACATGGTTTTAACATGGTCACCACCTGTTTTAACATGGTCACCACCTGTTTTACCATGGTCACCACCTGTTTTAACATGGTCACCACCTGTTTTAACATGGTCAGCGCCTGTTTTAGCATGGTCAGCGCCATCGTTGCAAATAAGGAAGAATCTCAATTGTCTTTCCTTGATACCTCGCATTCTCCATCCCCGCCTCCAACTCAAAACCCATTGGATGAGAAAGAATGCGAGGAATCAAGGAAATGCAATTGAGATTCTCCCTAGTCCTCTATTCAACTCTATGTTGACACTTCACACATAAAGACACTGGGGGGCGCTCTAGATCTGTGGTTAGGTTACTGTCTAATGGTTCAGGTCAGGACTATTCTTAGATCAGTGGTTAGGATAGTGTGTAATGGTTCAGGTTAGGACTGGGTCAGGGGAATCTGGTCTTGGATCAGTGGTTAGGTTAGTGTGTAATGGTTCCTGTTAGTACTGGGGGCTCTGGGATCTAATCCTAGATCTGTGGTTAAGGCTGGGGAGGGTTATGTAACAGGAGTTATCAGATGAGATTCTACCTGACCTGACAGGACGTCCAAAGATCAACACAACACACACAGCGCACACGCCCACACACACGCCCACAGACACTCCCACAGCAGTGTCCAACCAGCGAGTTGGAGATCATTTTACTTATAGGTTGTCCCCGTTAACCTGGCGTTACAAGGCCCATGCTCTACCAACTCAGCTACAAAGGACCACAGTATTAAACCTTGTCCTGGACTAAAACACACTTTCAATGGACATTATCCCATAATGCAAGTTGTTGAATCCAAGGGCTCGTATTCACAAAGCGTCTCATAGTTGGAGATTGGCATCCAGGGTTAAATAATTTATTATGTTTCTTTGGACAGGGACAAGGTGAAACAAAAGTCTCAGAAGTGATGCGTTGCACCAGATTTAGCTAACAGCTCATTTACATCTGCAGTCCCTGAAATAAATAGTTATATGCTATGTTCTGTCATGTCATATCATGTTTTGTCATGTTCTGTTATTCTCTATAGATCCTGTTGGAGATGGACAACCAGGGTTATGTTCTGTTCTGTTATTCTCTATAGATCCTGTTGGAGATGGACAACCAGGGTTATGTTCTGTTCTGTTATTCTCTATAGATCCTGTTGGAGATGGACAACCAGGGTTATGTTATGTTATGTTCTGTTATTCTCTATAGATCCTGTTGGAGATGGATAAATCAAATCAAATTTTATTGGTCACATGCGCCGAATACAACAGGTGCAGACATTACAGTGAAATGCTTACTTACAGCCCTTAACCAACAGTGCATTTATAAAAATAAAAAATAAAAATAAAAAAGTGTTGAGAAAAAAAGAGCAGAAGTAAAATAAAATAACAGTAGGGAGGCTATATATACAGGGGGGTACCGGTGCAGAGTCAATGTGTGGGGGCACCGGCTATTTGAGGTAGTTGAAGTAATATGTACATGTGGGTAGAGTTAAAGTGACTATGCATAAATAATTAACAGAGTAGCAGCAGCGTAAAAAGGATGGGGTGGGGGGGCAGTGCAAATAGTCCGGGTAGCCATGATTAGCTGTTCAGGAGTCTTATGGCTTGGGGGTAGAAGCTGTTGAGAAGTCTTTTGGACCTAGACTTGGCACTCCGGTACCGCTTGCCGTGCGGTAGCAGAGAGAACAGTCTATGACTAGGGTGGCTGGAGTCTTTGACAATTTTGAGGGCCTTCCTCTGACACCGCCTGGTATAGAGGTCCTGGATGGCAGGAAGCTTGGCCCCAGTGATGTACTGGGCCGTACGCACTACCCTCTGTAGTGCCTTGCGGTCGGAGGCCAAGCAGTTGCCATACCAGGCGGTGATGCAACCAGTCAGTATGCTCTCGATGGTGCAGCTGTAGAATTTTTTGAGGATCTGAGGACCCATGCCAAATCTTTTCAGTCTCCTGAGGGGGAATAGGCTTTGTCGTGCCCTCTTCACGACTGTCTTGGTGTGTTTGGACCATGATAGTTCGTTGGTGATGTGGACACCAAGGAACTTGAAGCTCTCAACCTGTTCCACTACAGCCCCGTCGATGAGAATGGGGGCGTGCTCAGTCCTCTTTTTTTTCCTGTAGTCCACAATCATCTCCTTTGTCTTGGTCACGTTGAGGGAGAGGTTGTTGTCCTGGCACCACACGGCCAGGTCTCTGACCTCCTCCCTATAGGCTGTCTCATCGTTGTCGGTGATCAGGCCTACCACTGTTGTGTCGTCGGCAAACTTAATGATGGTGTTGGAGTCGTGCCTGGCCATGCAGTCATGGGTGAACAGAGAGTACAGGAGGGGACTGAGCACGCACCCCTGAGGGGCCCCCGTGTTGAGGATCAGTGTGGCAGATGTGTTGTTACCTACCCTTACCACCTGGGGGCGGCCCGTCAGGAAGTCCAGGATCCAGTTGCAGAGGGAGGTGTTTAGTCCCAGGATCCTTAGCTTAGTGATGAGCTTAGAGGGCACAATGGTGTTGATAACCAGGGTTTGTTCTGTTCTGTTATTCTCTATAGATCCTGTTGGAGATGGACAACCAGGGTTATGTTCTGTTCTGTTATTCTCTATAGATCCTGTTGGAGATGGACAACCAGGGTTCTGTTCTGTTCTGTTATTCTCTATAGATCCTGTTGGAGATGGACAACCAGGGTTATGTTCTGTTCTGTTCTGTTATTCTCTATAGATCCTGTTGGAGATGGACAACCAGAGATCTGTTCTGTTCTGTTATTCTCTATTGATCCTGTTGGAGATGGACAACTAGGGTTAGGTTCTGTTCTGTCATGTTATTCTCTATAGATCCTGTTGGATATGGACAACCAGGGTTATGTTCTGTTCTGTTCTCTTATTCTCTATAGATCCTGTTGGAGATGGAAAACCAGGATTATGTTCTGTTCTGTTATTCTCTATAGATCCCGTTGGAGATGGACAACCAGGGTTCTGTTCTGTTCTGTTCTGTTATTCTCTATAGATCCTGTTGGAGATGGACAACCAGGGTTATGTTCTGTTCTGTTATTCTCTATAGATCCCGTTGGAGATGGACAACCAAGGTTATGTTCTGTTTTGTTATTCTCTATAGATCCTGTTGGAGATGGACAGCCAGGGTTATGTTCTGTCATGTAATTCTCTATAGATCCTGTTGGAGATGGACAACCAGGGTTATGTTCTGTTCTGTTATTCTCTATAGATCCTGTTGGATATGGACAACCAGGGTTATGTTATGTTCTGTTATTCTCTATAGATCCTGTTGGAGATGGACAACCAGAGATCTGTTCTGTTCTGTTATTCTCTATAGATCCTGTTGGAGATGGACAACTAGGGTTAGGTTCTGTTCTGTTCTGTTATTCTCTATAGATCCTGTTGGAGATGGACAACCAGGGTTATGTTCTGTTCTGTTCTGTTATTCTCTATAGATCCTGTTGGAGATGGACAACCAGGGTTATATTCTGTTCTGTTCTGTTATTCTCTATAGATCCTGTTGGAGATGGACAACCAAGGTTATGTTCTGTTTTGTTATTCTCTATAGATCCTGTTGGAGATGGACAACCAGGGTTATGTTATGTTCTGTTCTGTTATTCTCTATAGATCCTGTTGGAGATGGACAACCAAGGTTATGTTCTGTTCTGTTTTTCTCTATATATCCTGTTGGAGATGGACAACCAGGGTTCTGTTCTGTTCTGTTATTCTCTATAGATCCTGATGGAGATGGACAACCAGGGTTATGTTCTGTTCTGTTCTGTTATTCTCTATAGATCCTGTTGGAGATGGACAACCAAGGTTATGTTCTGTTTTGTTCTGTTATTCTCTATAGATCCTGTTGGAGATGGACAGCCAGGGTTATGTTCTGTCATGTTATTCTCTATAGATCCTGTTGGAGATGGACAACCAGGGTTATGTTCTGTTCTGTTATTCTCTATAGATCCTGTTGGAGATGGACAACCAGGGTTATGTTATGTTCTGTTCTGTTATTCTCTATATATCCTGTTGGAGATGGACAACCAGGGTTATGTTCTGTCATGTTATTCTCTATAGATCCTGTTGGAGATGGACAACCAGGGTTATGTTCTGTTCTGTTATTCTCTATAGATCCTGTTGGAGATGGACAACCAGGGTTATGTTATGTTCTGTTCTGTTATTCTCTATAGATCCTGTTGGAGATGGACAACCAGGGTTATGTTCTGTTCTGTTATTCTCTATAGATCCTGTTGGAGATGGACAACCAGGGTTATGTTCTGTTCTGTTATTCTCTATAGATCCTGTTGGAGATGGACAACCAGGGTTATGTTCTGTTCTGTTATTCTCTATAGATCCTGTTGGAGATGGACAACCAGGGTTCTGTTCTGTTCTGTTATTCTCTATAGATCCTGTTGGAGATGGACAACCAGGGTTATGTTCTGTTCTGTTCTGTTATTCTCTATAGATCCTGTTGGAGATGGGCAACCAGAGATCTGTTCTGTTCTGTTATTCTCTATAGATCCTGTTGGAGATGGACAAATAGGGTTAGGTTCTGTTCTGTCATGTTATTCTCTATAGATCCTGTTGGATATAGACAACCAGGGTTATGTTCTGTTCTGTTATTCTCTATAGATCCTGTTGGAGATGGACAACCAGGGTTATGTTCTGTTCTGTTCTGTTATTCTCTATAGATCCTGTTGGATATGGACAACCAGGGTTATATTCTGTTCTGTTATTCTCTATATATCCTGTTGGAGATGGACAACCAGGGTTATGTTCTGTTCTGTTATTCTCTATAGATCCTGTTGGAGATGGACAACCAGGGTTTTGTTCTGTTCTGTTATTCTCTATAGATCCCATTGGAGATAGACAACCAGGGTTATGTTCTGTCATGTTATTCTCTATAGATCCTGTTGGAGATGGACAACCAGGGTTATGTTCTGTTCTGTTATTCTCTATAGATCCTGTTGGAGATGGACAACCAGGGTTCTGTTCTGTTCTGTTATTCTCTATAGATCCTGTTGGAGATGGACAACCAGGGTTATGTTCTGTTATGTTCTGTTATTCTCTATAGATCCTGTTGGAGATGGACAACCAGGGTTATGTTCTGTTCTGTTCTGTTATTCTATATAGATCCTGTTGGAGATGGACAACCAGGGTTATGTTCTGTCATGTTATTCTCTATAGATCCTGTTGGAGATGGACAACCAGGGTTCTTTTCTGTTCTGTTATTCTCTATAGATCCTGTTGGAGATGGACAACCAGGGTTATGTTCTGTTCTGTCATGTTATTCTCTATAGATCCTGTTGGAGATGGACAACCAGGGTTATGTTCTGTTCTGTTTTGTTATTCTCTATAGATCCTGTTGGAGATGGACAACCAGGGTTACGTTCTGTTCTGTTCTGTTATTCTCTATAGATCCTGTTGGATATAGACAACCAGGGTTAAGTTCTGTTTTGTTATTCTCCATAGATCCTGTTGGAGATGGACAACCAGGGTTATGTTCTGTTCTGTTATTCTCTATAGATCCTGTTGGAGATGGACAACCAGGGTTATGTTCTGTTCTGTTATTCTCTATAGATCCCATTGGAGATAGACAACCAGGGTTATGTTCTGTCATGTTATTCTCTATAGATCCTGTTGGAGATGGACAACCAGGGTTATGTTCTGTTCTGTTATTCTCTATAGATCCTGTTGGAGATGGACAACCAGGGTTCTGTTCTGTTCTGTTATTCTCTATAGATCCTGTTGGAGATGGACAACCAGGGTTATGTTCTGTTCTGTTCTGTTATTCTCTATAGATCCTGTTGGAGATGGACAACCAGGGTTATGTTCTGTTCTGTTCTGTTATTCTATATAGATCCTGTTGGAGATGGACAACCAGGGTTATGTTCTGTCATGTTATTCTCTATAGATCCTGTTGGAGATGGACAACCAGGGTTATATTCTGTTCTGTTATTCTCTATAGATCCTGTTGGAGATGGACAACCAGGGTTATGTTCTGTTCTGTCATGTTATTCTCTATAGATCCTGTTGGAGATGGACAACCAGGGTTATGTTCTGTTCTGTTTTGTTATTCTCTATAGATCCTGTTGGAGATGGACAACCAGGGTTACGTTCTGTTCTGTTCTGTTATTCTCTATAGATCCTGTTGGATATAGACAACCAGGGTTAAGTTCTGTTTTGTTATTCTCCATAGATCCTGTTGGAGATGGACAACCAGGGTTATGTTCTGTTCTGTTATTCTCTATAGATCCTGTTGGAGATGGACAACCAGGGTTATGTTCTGTTCTGTTATTCTCTATAGATCCCATTGGAGATAGACAACCAGGGTTATGTTCTGTCATGTTATTCTCTATAGATCCTGTTGGAGATGGACAACCAGGGTTATGTTCTGTTCTGTTATTCTCTATAGATCCTGTTGGAGATGGACAACCAGGGTTCTGTTCTGTTCTGTTATTCTCTATAGATCCTGTTGGAGATGGACAACCAGGGTTATGTTCTGTTCTGTTCTGTTATTCTCTATAGATCCTGTTGGAGATGGACAACCAGGGTTATGTTCTGTTCTGTTCTGTTATTCTATATAGATCCTGTTGGAGATGGACAACCAGGGTTATGTTCTGTCATGTTATTCTCTATAGATCCTGTTGGAGATGGACAACCAGGGTTATATTCTGTTCTGTTATTCTCTATAGATCCTGTTGGAGATGGACAACCAGGGTTATGTTCTGTTCTGTCATGTTATTCTCTATAGATCCTGTTGGAGATGGACAACCAGGGTTATGTTCTGTTCTGTTTTGTTATTCTCTATAGATCCTGTTGGAGATGGACAACCAGGGTTACGTTCTGTTCTGTTCTGTTATTCTCTATAGATCCTGTTGGATATAGACAACCAGGGTTAAGTTCTGTTTTGTTATTCTCCATAGATCCCGTTGGAGATGGATATCCAGGGTCTGCTGATGCCCAAACGACCAATCAAACTGAGGCTGGAGCCCCGTAGCAACACCCCTAGCAACACCACCTCCACCTCTCTCAAGAGTCCAAAAACATGACCAAATGCAGGAGTACCCTACCAAACCCTACCCTACCCTGGATTAGCCTACCATCTGTCTATCTATCGATCGATCGATCTATCTATCTATCTATCTATCTATCTATCTATCTATCTATCTATCTATCTATCTATCTATCTATCTATCTATCTATCTATCTATCTATCTATCTATCTATCTATCTATCTATCTATCTATCTATCTATCTATCTATCTATCTATCTATCTATCTATCTATCTATCTATCTATCTATCTATCTATCTATCTATCTATCTATCTATCTATCTATCTATCTATCCATCCATCCATCCATCCATCCATCCATCCATCCATCCATCCATCCATCCATCCATCCATCCATCCATCCATCCATCCATCCATCCATCCATCCCTACCTACCTACCTACCTACCTACCTACCTACCTACCTACCTACCTACCTACCTACCTACCTACCTACCTACCTACCTACCTACCTACCTACCTACCTACCTACCTACCTACCTACCTACCTACCTACCTACCTACCTACCTACCTACCTACCTACCTACCTACCTACCTACCTACCTACCTACCTACCTACCTACCTACCTACCTACCTACCTACCTACCTACCTACCTACCTACCTACCTACCTACCTACCTACCTACCTACCTACCTACCTACCTACCTACCTACCTACCTACCTACCTACCTACCTACCTACCTACCTACCTACCTACCTACCTACCTACCTACCTACCTACCTACCTACCTACCTACCTACCTACCTACCTACCTACCTACCTACCTACCTACCTACCTACCTACCTACCTACCTACCTACCTACCTACCTACCTACCTACCTACCTACCTACCTACCTACCTACCTACCTACCTACCTACCTACCTACCTACCTACCTACCTACCTACCTACCTACCTACCTACCTACCTACCTACCTACCTACCTACCTACCTACCTACCTACCTACCTACCTACCTACCTACCTACCTACCTACCTACCTACCTACCTACCTACCTACCTACCTACCTACCTACCTACCTACCTACCTACCTACCTACCTACCTACCTACCTACCTACCTACCTACCTACCTACCTACCTACCTACCTACCTACCTACCTACCTACCTACCTACCTACCTACCTACCTACCTACCTACCTACCTACCTACCTACCTACCTACCTACCTACCTACCTACCTACCTACCTACCTACCTACCTACCTACCTACCTACCTACCTACCTACCTACCTACCTACCTACCTACCTACCTACCTACCTACCTACCTACCTACCTACCTACCTACCTACCTACCTACCTACCTACCTACCTACCTACCTACCTACCTACCTACCTACCTACCTACCTACCTACCTACCTACCTACCTACCTACCTACCTACCTACCTACCTACCTACCTACCTACCTACCTACCTACCTACCTACCTACCTACCTACCTACCTACCTACCTACCTACCTACCTACCTACCTACCTACCTACCTACCTACCTACCTACCTACCTACCTACCTACCTACCTACCTACCTACCTACCTACCTACCTACCTACCTACCTACCTACCTACCTACCTACCTACCTACCTACCTACCTACCTACCTACCTACCTACCTACCTACCTACCTACCTACCTACCTACCTACCTACCTACCTACCTACCTACCTACCTACCTACCTACCTACCTACCTACCTACCTACCTACCTACCTACCTACCTACCTACCTACCTACCTACCTACCTACCTACCTACCTACCTACCTACCTACCTACCTACCTACCTACCTACCTACCTACCTACCTACCTACCTACCTACCTACCTACCTACCTACCTACCTACCTACCTACCTACCTACCTACCTACCTACCTACCTACCTACCTACCTACCTACCTACCTACCTACCTACCTACCTACCTACCTACCTACCTACCTACCTACCTACCTACCTACCTACCTACCTACCTACCTACCTACCTACCTACCTACCTACCTACCTACCTACCTACCTACCTACCTACCTACCTACCTACCTACCTACCTACCTACCTACCTACCTACCTACCTACCTACCTACCTACCTACCTACCTACCTACCTACCTACCTACCTACCTACCTACCTACCTACCTACCTACCTACCTACCTACCTACCTACCTACCTACCTACCTACCTACCTACCTACCTACCTACCTACCTACCTACCTACCTACCTACCTACCTACCTACCTACCTACCTACCTACCTACCTACCTACCTACCTACCTACCTACCTACCTACCTACCTACCTACCTACCTACCTACCTACCTACCTACCTACCTACCTACCTACCTACCTACCTACCTACCTACCTACCTACCTACCTACCTACCTACCTACCTACCTACCTACCTACCTACCTACCTACCTACCTACCTACCTACCTACCTACCTACCTACCTACCTACCTACCTACCTACCTACCTACCTACCTACCTACCTACCTACCTACCTACCTACCTACCTACCTACCTACCTACCTACCTACCTACCTACCTACCTACCTACCTACCTACCTACCTACCTACCTACCTACCTACCTACCTACCTACCTACCTACCTACCTACCTACCTACCTACCTACCTACCTACCTACCTACCTACCTACCTACCTACCTACCTGTCTGTCTGTCTGTCTGTCTGTCTGTCTGTCTGTCTGTCTGTCACACTATCTATCTATACAATAATTTCAAAGATCCATGGCAGATGTCATGTGTGGATCCTGCACACTACTGGCTGGAGGCTAGGATTCTCCTAGAATTTAGAACTCTAACTGGTGTTCTCTAGAACTCTACTCTCATTTTGTTCCTCTGGGTGTTCTGCTGTGCAGTCTTTCCAAAATAGAATATTTACCGTCTGTTGAAATGATCGCTGCAGCTGCTTTGTTTTAAACTTTATTAATCACAAACCAATAAAAATCATCCCACTGAAGAACGAGGTCGTCTGTGTATTTATTAACATTCATAAATCAAAACATAAGACACAAACACATAATCATGAGAACAATCAATATATATATTGGTTGATTGATGTTATTTATCAAGACCTATTTCTAAATTCATACAGCTAGGATCCACTCTCCACACTTTCCAGTTCTCTTGTATTTCTGCGTTTATAAACACAGTGCAGAGAATCTCTGGTCATAAAGTTCACCTCCTTCACACAGAGAACAGTTCACCTTCATTTCGCAATTCAAAACAAACAGTCGGAGATAGCAGCGACCAAACAAGTGATCAGATCAAATTAAAAAAACATTTCTCAATCTGGCCCGGAACCAATGCCATAAGTCAAGCACTTGTTGTCTGTTCCTGGGACCGAGTACTAACCCTCTCCCTTACAAGGGCATACTCTGTTTAGGCAATGCAAATAGTCTGGGTAGCCACGATTAGCTGTTCAGGAGTCTTATGGCTTGGGGGTAGAAGCTGTTAAGAAGCCTTTTGGACCTAGACTTGGCGCTCCGGTACCGCTTGCCGTGCGTTAGCAGAGAGAACAGTCTATGACTAGGGTGGCTGGAGTCTTTGACAATTTTTAGGGCCTTCCACTGACACCGCCTGGTATAGAGGTCCTGGATGGCAGGAAGCTTGGCCCCAGCGATGTACTGGGCCGTACGCACTACCCTCTGTAGTGCCTTGCGGTCTGAGGCCGAGCAGTTGCCATACCAGGCGGTGATGCAGTCAGTCCTCTTTTTTTTTCCTGCAGTCCAAAATCATCTTCTTTGTCTTGATCACATTGAGGGAGAGGTTGTTATCCTGGCACCACACGGCCAGGTCTCTGACCTCCTCCCTATAGTCTGTCTCATCGTTGTCAGTGATCAGGCCTACCACTGTTGTGTCGTCAGCAAACTTAATGATGGTGTTGGAGTCACGCCTGGCCATGCAGTCATGGGTGAACATGGAGCACAGGAGGGGACTGAGCACGCACCCCTGAGGGGCCCCTGTGTTGAGGATCAGCATGGCAAATGTGTTGTTACCTACCCTTACCACCTGGGGGTGGCCCGTCAGGAAGTCCAGGATCCAGTTGCAGATTGAGGTGTTTAGTCCCAGGATCCTTAGCTTAGTGATGAGCTTTGAGGGCACTATGGTGTTGAATGCTGAGCTTTAGTCAATGAATAGCATTCTCACGTAGGTGTTCCTCTTGTCCAGGTGGGAAAGGGCAGTGTGGAGTGCAATAGAGATTGCATCATCTGTGGATCTGTTGGGGCGGTATGCAAATTGGAGTGGGTCTAGGGTTTCTGGGATAATGGTGTTGATGTGAGCCATGACCAGCCTTTCAAAGCACTTCATGGCTACAGACGTCAGTGCTACGGGTCGGTAGTCATTTAGGCAGGTTATCTTAGTGTCCTTGGGCACGGGGACTATGGTGGTCTGCTTGAAACATGTTGGTATTACAGACTCAGTCAGGGACATGTTGAAAATGTCAGTGAAGACACTTGCCAGTTGGTCAGCACATGCTCGGAGTACACGTCCTGGTAATCCGTCTGGCCCTGCGGCCTTGTGAATGTTGACCTGCTTAAAAGTCTTACTCACATCGGCTACGGAGAGCGTGATCACATAGTCATGCGGAACAGCTGGTGCTCTCATGCATGATTCAGTGTTGCTTGCCTCGAAGCGAGCATAGAAGTGGTTTAGCTCGTCTGGTAGGCTTGTGTCACTGGGAAGCTCGCGGCTGTGCTTCCCTTTGTAGTCTGTAATAGTTTTCAAGCCCTGCCACATCCGACGAGCGTCAGAGCCGGTGTAGTACGATTCAATCTTAGTCCTGTATTGACTCTTTGCCTGTTTGATGGTTCGTCGGAGGGCATAGCGGGATTTCTTATAAGCGTCCGGGTTAGAGTCCCGCTCCTTGAAAGCGGCAGCTCTACCCTTTAGCTCAGTGCGGATGTTTCCTGTAATCCATGGCTTCTGGTTGGGGTATGTACGTACAGTCACTGTGGGGACGACATCATCGATGCACTTATTGATGAAGCCAGTGACTGATGTGGTGTACTCCTCAATGCTATCTGAAGAATCCCGGAACATGTTCCAGTCTGTGCTAGCAAAACAGTCCTGTAGGTTAGCATCTGCGTCATCTGACCACTTTTTTATTAACAGAGTCACTGGTGCTTCCTGCTTCAGAGGTGTAGGGAGGGTGAAGTCTGTGAATCCCCAAAATAGTAATTATACAGATGATTAACAAAACATGCACACTACAGTATTCATATCTTGTTTTTTTGTGGTAAATGGGAATGAAAAAATAAACTGTTTTGATAATGGTTTTCATACACATACCTTGTCCATAATGTAGAGGCTTATGGGATATTCCTTGAAGAGGTAAGGGAGGAGGATGGTACATGTGATCGGTACCAACACACCAATACCAATTGAACCCCTCATTTTTTTTTTTATGTAAAGGCTACAACTGCAAAGTTTTTTTTAGGACATAAAATGTGCTGTTAGATTAATACATGATACTAGCAGTGGATGTTATATTTAGTGTTAGCGATCTAGCTAATGTTTTTTTGAGTTTTCACTTCCTCATGTGGTGAATTAGCCCCAAAGGAAATTTGCATTTAAGTCATTTAGCAGACAATCTTATCCAGAGTGACTTACAGGAGCAATTAGGGTTAAGTGCCTTGCTTAAGGGCACATCGACAGATTTTTCACCTAGTCGGCTCGGGGATTAGAACCAGCGACCTTTCGGTTGCTGGCACAACGCTCTTAACCACTATTCTACCTGCCTGCATATGATATTAGTGCACGTAGATGTTGACAAAATCATCTCAATCAGGTGATTTCTCACAGTTAAAGTCCTGCAGGAAGAGCTGCGATGCTAATATTAGTGTAAATTCTTCACGTTTCATGGACCCAAGATCCAGAGGTAACACTGTACAGTGCAATAGAAGTTTGCCCCAATGCAATTCTGAAGTCTAATACAGCCACATTGAGACTTTAACTATTATTTTTGGGTGTGTCAAATTAACTACTTATTGTCTTTTGTTTAATTAATATAACAACATTCCAACCTTGTTCAGCTTTACCTAGTCCAAATATGGCATTATTCCACTATTTGTATCCGTTTGCATCAGTTTCAATATGGGACTCTTATTCTGAAGGCAAACTGCAAATTCCATTGTGGCTAATCCTTATTGTGGCTAGCTTCACACCGGTGCTTTTCCGACGGGATACAACAATCACGCGCAAGTTGTACTGTCCCAAGCAGAATACCGAGAAGAGCAACAGTCGGTAGTCGATCCACACTAGAACCGGACAGAAAAAACAACTCAAAACCTGTCAGACCATTGGACAAGTGAACTCGAACCGAGCCTGAGAGAAAACGGGACCTTTGTTTTTAGAAGCAGCAGGGAGCCGAACCGGAGGAAAGATGAGTTTTCTGCCCTACTTCTCTGCTGAGACCTGGACACTCCTGGCCCTCCTCATCACCCTCATAGTGGTGTAAGAACTTCAAATGAAATTGTATTACATCAAATCAAATGTTATATGCCACATGCATGGTAGTTAACCGGTGTAGACTAACAGGGAAATGCTTACTTAGGGGTCATTTTCCAACAATGCAGAGTTAAAGATATGTTTTTATTTTTTGTAAATACTTCTCTAGAATATATTACTAGTTAATGTGTGTGTGTGTGTGTATAGGTATGGATACTGGCCCTATGGTGTATTCACTAAGATGGGGATCCCTGGACCCAAACCCCTACCTTACCTTGGCACAATGATGGAGTATAAAAAGGTTTGTAATAATATAATAATAATAATAATAATTATTATAATAATAATAATAATAATATGCCATTTAGCAGACGCTTTTATCCAAAGCCACTTACAGTCATGCCTGCATACATTATTTTGTGTATGGGTGGTCCCGGGGATCGAATCCACTACCTTGGCGTTACAAGCGCCGTGCTCTACCAGCTGAGCTACAGAGGACCACGTTGTCCACATTCATAGTAAACATCTCTTACATGTTTTACACAATAGTGTTTTTTCCCCCCATGTAAAATAATACAGAACAAACCCTCCTCAACCCTGACCTGTTTCAGGTGTTCATCCCTCCTCAACCCTGACCTGTTTCAGGTGTTCAACACTCCTCAACCCTGACCTGTTTCAGGTGTTCATCCCTCCTGAACCCTGACCTGTTTCAGGTGTTCATCCCTCCTAAACCCTGACCTGTTTCAGGTGTTCAACACTCCTCAACCCTGACCTGTTTCAGGTGTTCAACACTCCTCAACCCTGACCTGTTTCAGGTGTTCAACACTCCTCAACCCTGACCTGTTTCAGGTGTTCATCCCTCCTCAACCCTGACCTGTTTCAGGTGTTCAACACTCCTCAACCCTGACCTGTTTCAGGTGTTCAACACTCCTCAACCCTGACCTGTTTCAGGTGTTCAACACTCCTCAACCCTGACCTGTTTCAGGTGTTCATCCCTCTTGAACCCTGACCTGTTGCAGGTGTTCATCCCTCCTGAACCCTGACCTGTTTCAGGTGTTCAACACTCCTCAACTCTGACCTGTTTCAGGTGTTCATCCCTCCTGAACCCTGACCTGTTTGAGGTGTTCATCCCTCCTCAACCCTGACCTGTTTCAGTTGTTCAACACTCCTCAACCCTGACCTGTTACAGGTGTTCAACACTCCTCAAACCTGACCTGTTTCAGGTGTTCATCCCTCCTCAACCCTGACCTGTTTCAGGTGTTCAACACTCCTCAACCCTGACCTGTTTCAGGTGTTCATCCCTCCTGAACCCTGACCTGTTTCAGGTGTTCAACACTCCTCAACCCTGACCTGTTTCAGGTGTTCAACACTCCTCAACCCTGACCTGTTTCAGGTGTTCATCCCTCCTCAACCCTGACCTGTTTCAGGTGTTCAACACTCCTCAACCCTGACCTGTTTCAGGTGTTCATCCCTCCTGAACCCTGACCTGTTTCAGGTGTTCATCCCTCCTCAACCCTGACCTGTTTCAGTTGTTCAACACTCCTCAACCCTGACCTGTTTCAGGTGTTCAACACTCCTCAACCCTGACCTGTTTCAGGTGTTCAACACTCCTCAACCCTGACCTGTTTCAGGTGTTCATCCCTCCTCAACCCTGACCTGTTTCAGGTGTTCAACACTCCTCAACCCTGACCTGTTTCAGGTGTTCATCCCTCCTCAACC
>NW_028161822.1:0-17556 GCF_964263955.1 Coregonus lavaretus
ATATACAAGCGGTACCAGTACCGAGTCAATGTGCAGGGGTACGAGTTAATTGAGGTAGATACAGTTGAAGTCGGAAGTTTACATACACCTTAGCCAAATACATTTAAACTCAGTTTTTCACAATTCCTGACATTTAATCCCAGTAAAAATTCCCTGTTTTAGGTCAGTTAGGATCACCATTTTATTTTAAGAATGTGAAATGTCAGAATAATAGTAGAGAGAATTATTTATTTCAACTTTTATTTCTTTCATCACATTCCCAGTGGGTCAGAAGTTTACATACACTCAATTAGTATTTGGTAGCATTGCCTTTAAACTGTTTAACTTGGGTCAAACTTGGGTCAAGCCTTCCACAAGCTTCCCACAATAAGTTGGGTGAATTCCCTCCTGACATACAGTGAGGGAAAAAAGTATTTGATCCCCTGCTGATTTTGTACGTTTGCCCACTGACAAAGAAATTATCAGTCTATAATTTTAATGGTAGGTTTATTTGAACAGTGAGAGACAGAATAACAACAAAAAAATCCAGACAAATGCATGTCAAGAGCGTCTGCTAAATGACGTAAATGTGCCCTTGAGCAAGGCACTTAACCCTAATTGCTCCTGTAAGTCGCTCTGGATAAGAGCGTCTGCTAAATGACTAAAATGTAAATGTAAATGTAAATGTAAATGTCAAAAATGTTATAAATTGATTTGCTTTTTAATGAGGGAAATACGTATTTGACCCCTCTGCAAAACATGACTTAGTACTTGGTGGCAAAACCCTTGTTGGAGGTCAGACATTTCTTGTAATTGGCCACCAGGTTTGCACACATCTCAGGAGGGATTTTGCTCCACTCCTCTTTGCAGATCTTCTCCAAGTCATTAAGGTTTCGAGGCTGACGTTTGGCAACGTTTGGAACCTTCAGCTCCCTCCATGGATTTTCTATGGGATTAAGGCCACTCCAGGACCTTAATGTGCTTCTTCTTGAGCCACTCCTTTGTTGCCTTGGCCGTGTGTTTTGGGGCATTGTCATGCTGGAATACCCATCCACGACCCATTTTCAATGCCCTGGCTGAGGAAAGGAGGTTCTCACCCAAGATTTGATGGTACATGGCCCCGTCCATCATCCCTTTGATGCGGTGAAGTTGTCCTGTCCCCTTAGCAGAAAAACACCCCCAAAGCATAATGTTTCCACCTCCATGTTTGACGGTGGGGATGGTTTTCTTGGGGTCATAGGCAGCATTCCTCCTCCTCCAAACATGGCGAGTTGAGTTGATGCCAAAGAGCTCGATTTTGGTCTCATCTGACCATAACACTTTCACCCAGTTCTCCTCTGAATCATTCAGATGTTCATTGGCAAACTTCAGATGGCCCTGTATATGTGCTTTCTTGAGCAGGGGGACCTTGCGGGCGCTGCAGGATTTCAGTCCTTCACGGCGTAGTGTGTTACCAATTGTTTTCTTGGTGACTATGGTCCCAGCTTCCTTGAGATCATTGACAAGATCCTCCCGTGTAGTTCTGGGCTGATTACTCACCGTTCTCATGATCATTGCAACTCCACGAGGTGAGATCTTGCATGGCGCCCCAGGCCGAGGGAGATTGACAGTTCTTTTGTGTTTCTTCCATTTGCGAATAATCGCACCAACTGTTGTCACCTTCTCACCAAGCTGCTTGGCGATGGTCTTGTAGCCCATTCCAGCCTTGTGTAGGTCTACAATCGTGTCCCTGACATCCTTGGAGAGCTCTTTGGTCTTGGCCATGGTGGAGAGTTTGGAATTTGATTGATTGATTGCTTCTGTGGACAGGAGTCTTTTATACATGTAACAAGCTGAGATTAGGAGCACTCCCTTTAAGAGTGTGCTCCTAATATCAGCTCGTTACCTGTATAAAAGAAACCTGGGAGCCAGAAATCTTTCTGATTGAGAGGGGTTCAAATACTTATTTCCCTCATTAAAATGCAAATCAATTTATAACATTTTTGACATGCGTTTTTCTGGATTTTTTTGCTGTTATTCTGTCTCTCACTGTTCAAATAAACCTACCATTAAAATTATAGACTGATCATTTCTTTGTCAGTGGGCAAACGTACAAAATCAG
The DNA here is from genome assembly GCF_964263955.1 of Coregonus lavaretus. Classification (NCBI taxonomy): domain Eukaryota; kingdom Metazoa; phylum Chordata; class Actinopteri; order Salmoniformes; family Salmonidae; genus Coregonus; species Coregonus lavaretus. The sequence goes on from NW_028161822.1 coordinate 2,081, forward strand.
CAAGGGTCCTCTGTAGCTCAGCTGTAGCTCAGCTGGTAGAGCACGGCGCTTGTAACGCTAAGGTAGTGGGTTCGATCCCCGGGACCACCCATACACAAAAAAAAAAATGTATGCACGCATGACTGTAAGTCGCTTTGGATAAAAGCGTCTGCTAAATGGCTTATTATTATTATTATTATTATTATTATTATTATTATTATTATTATTATTATTAAATACTTTTTTCCCTCACTGTAGCTGGTGTAACTGAGTCAGGTTTGTAGGCCTCCTTGCTCGCACACACTTTTTCAGTTCTTCCCACAAATGTTCTATAGGATTGAGGTCAGGGCTTTGTGATGGCCACTCCAATACCTTGACTTTGTTGTCCTTAAGATATTTTGCCACAACTTTGGAAGTATGCTTGGGGTCATTGTCCATTTGGAAGACCCATTTGCAACCAAGCTTTAACTTCCTGACTGATGTCTTGAGATGTTGCTTCAATATATCCACATAATTTTCCTTCCTCATGATGCCATCTATTTTGTGAAGTGCACCAGTCCCTCCTGCAGCAAAGCACCCCCACAGCATGATGCTGCCCCCACCGTGCTTCACGGTTGGGATGGTGTTCTTCGGCTTGCAAGCCACCCCTTTTTCTTCCAAACATAACGATGGTCATTATGGCCAAACAGTTCTATTTTTGTTTCATCAGACCAGAGGACATTTCTCCTAAAAGTATGATCTTTGTACCCATGTGCAGTTGCAAACCGTAGTCTGGCTTTTTTATGGCGGTTTTGGAGCAGTGGCTTCTTCCTTGCTGAGCGGCCATTCAGGTTATGTCGATATAGGACTTGTGTTACTGTGGATATAGATACTTTTGTACCTGTTTCCTCCAGCATCTTCACAAGGTCCTTCGCTGTTGTTCTGGGATTGATTAGCACTTTTCGCACAAAAGTACGTTAAACTCTAGGAGACAGAACGCGTCTCCTTCCTGAGTGGTATGACGGCTGCGTGGTCCCATGGTGTTTATACTTGCGTACTATTGTTTGTACAGATGAACGTGGTACCTTCAGGCGTTTGGAAATTGCTCCCAAGGATGAACCATACTTGTGGAGGTCTACCATTTTTTTTCTGAGGTCTTGGCTGATTTCTTTTGATTTCCCCATGATGTCAAGCAAAGAGGCACTGAGTTTGAAGGTAGGCCTTGAAATACATCCACAGGTACACCTCCAATTGACTCAAATGATGTCAATTAGCATATCAGAAGCTTCTAAAGCCATGACATCATTTTCTGGAATTTTACAAGCTGTTTAAAGGAACAGTCAACTTTAGTGTATGTAAACTTCTGACCCACTGGAATTGTGATACAGTGAATTATAAGTGAAATAATCTGTCTGTAAACAATTGTTGGAAAAATTACTTGTGTCATGCACAAAGTAGATGTCCTAACCGACTTGCCGAAACTATAGTTTGTTAACAAGAAATTTGTGGAGTGGTTGAAAAATGAGTTTAAATGACTCCAACCTAAGTGTATGTAAACTTCTGACTTCAACTGTATGTACATATAACTAGTAATATAGTGACAGCAGCAGCATGTGATGAGAAAAAAATAAAAATAAAAATAATAAGTAAAAAAAGTTTGCGCAAAAAGGGTTAACTATTTAACATTTACATTTAAGTCATTTAGCAGATGCTCTTATCCAAAGCGACTTACAAATTGGTGCATTCAAAATTCTTTTTTTTTATGGGGGGGGTGGGGGAGGGGAGGGTAGAAGGATTACTGTTTTACTATTCCAGGTATTCCTTAAAGAGGTAGGGTTTCAAGTGTCTCCGGAAGGTGGTCAGTGACTCCGCTGTCCTGGCGTCATGGGGGAGCTTGTTCCACCATTGGGGTGCCAGAGCAGCGAATAGCTTTGACTGGGCTGAGCGGGAACTGTGCTTCCATATAGGTAGGGGAGCTAGCAGGCCAGAGGTGGATGATCGTAGTGCCCTCGTTTGGGTGTAGGGTCTGATCAGAGCCTGAAGGTAAGGAGGTGCTGTTCCCCTCACAGCTCCTTAGGCACCACGGTATTGTAGTAGAAACTAACTATTTAGCAGTCTTATGGCTTGGGGGTAGAAGCTGTCCAGGGTCCTGTTGGCTCCAGACTTGGTGCATCGGTACCGCTTGCAGTGCGGTAGCTGGAGTATTTGTCCATTTTTAGCGCCTTCCTCTGACACCACCTGGTATAGAGGTCCTGGATATACCAAGCGGTGATGCAGCCAGTCAAGATGCTCTCTCAATGGTGCAGCTTTTTTGAGGATCTGAGGGCCCAAATCTTTTCAGCCTCCTTGAGGGGGAAGAGGTGTTTGTTACCTACAACGAAAGGAAGGCCTTTGGGTGATATAAAAACAAAAAGAGTATAGAAATGGCCTTCAAAAAAGAGAAAGGTTGAGGATAAACACAGAGAATTCATTTATAGCCAACTCATACTTGCTGGTATGCAGTGAAAAATTGGCCAACAACAAGGAATCCAATGTCGACAGACATTTTCAAAAGCAACACGTTACATTTGCTGAAAAGTATCCACCTGGAGATACCAGAAAGAGATACATTGCTGAACTGAAGCACAGAGCAGAGTAGGGGTACCTTCTCAAAATGGATCAAATCGTCAAAGCCCAGACCTCAATCCAATTGAGAATCTGTGGTATGACGGGGCGGCAGGTAGCTTAGTGGTTAAGAGCGTTGTGTCAGTAACCGAAAGGTCGCTGGTTCTAATCCCGACTAGGTGAAAAATCTGTCGATGTGCCCTTGCGCAGGCACTTAACCCTAATTGCTCCTGTAAGTCGCTCTGGATAATAGTGTCGCTAAATTACCAACAAAAAAAATTAATAATAAATAAATAAAAACAAAAAATACTACCACTGCTAGCTTCTTGGCAGCCCAAGAGATTGTGAAAGGTGGAAAAGCCGTTCACAGATGGTGAGTACTTGAAATAATCCCGTTGGAGAAGCTGTATTGCCATTTGAAATACTAAATAATTCAGAAAATGTAAGATATGCCATTCTCTGCAAAGACTGTCAAGAATAGGACCCTGCCTACTGTATAATAGAATGTTCAGGAAGGTTTTACACCCTACTGTATGATAGAATATGCAAGAAGGTTTTACTTGTCCTATGCGGTTTTCTTACCTACCTGATTGTATGCATTGCATGAATGCACGGACTGTAAATCTCTCTGGATAAGAGTGTCAGCTAACCCCCTAAGGTTGATGTCCGCACCCTCGGGTAAATCTAATTAGCATAATAAAAAAATCCCCATAAAAATGTGTTTGTTGTTTTATATATATATATTTTTTGTAATTCTTTTTTACCCCTTTTTCTCCCCAATTTCGTGGTTTCCAATTGGTAGTTACAGTCTTGTCCCATCGCTGCAACTCCTGTACGGACTCGGGAGAGGCGAAGGTCGAGAGCTGTGCGTCCTCCGAAACACTGCCCAACCGAGCCGCACTGCTTCTTGACACAATGCCTGCTTAACCCGGAAGCCAGCCGCACCAATGTGTCGGAGGAAACACTGTACACCTGGCGACCATGTCAGCGTGCACTGCGCCCGGCCAGCCACAGGAGTCGCTAGTGTGCGATGGGACAAGAACATCCCTGCCGGCAAAACCCTCCCCTAACCTGGACGACGCTGGGCCAATTGTGCGCAGCCCCATGGATCAGACCATGAGAAGGGTAGCCTGGCGGGTAGGAGCGTTGGGCCAGTAACCGAAAGGTTGCTGGATCATATCCTCGAGATGACAAGGTAAAAATATGTTAACCCACTGTTCCCCCGTGCGACGTGGATGTCGATTAGGGCAACTCTCTGCACCTGATTCTGATTCAGAGACATTTCAGTTGTACAACTGACCAGGTATCCCCCTTTCCCTACAAACTATTATGATCTATTATTAGATATTATACAGTGGGGGAAAAAAGTATTTAGTCAGCCACCAATTGTGCAAGTTCTCCCACTTAGAACGTCAACTATGACAGACAAAATGAGGAAAAAAATTCCAGAAAATCACATTGTAGGATTTTTTATGAATTTATTTGCAAATTATGGTGGAAAATAAGTATTTGGTCAATAACAAAAGTTTCTCAATACTTTGTTATATACCCTTTGTTGGCAATGACACAGGTCAAACGTTTTCTGTAAGTCTTCACAAGGTTTTCACACACTGTTGCTGGAATTTTGGCCCATTCCTCCATGCAGATCTCCTCTAGAGCAGTGATGTTTTGGGGCTGTCGCTGGGCAACACGGACTTTCAACTCCCTCCAAAGATTTTCTATGGGGTTGAGATCTGGAGACTGGCTAGGCCACTCCAGGACCTTGAAATGCTTCTTACGAAGCCACTCCTTCGTTGCCCGGGCGGTGTGTTTGGGATCATTGTCATGCTGAAAGACCCAGCCACGTTTCATCTTCAATGCCCTTGCTGATGGAAGGAGGTTTTCACTCAAAATCTCACGATACATGGCCCCATTCATTCTTTCCTTTACACGGGTCAGTCGTCCTGGTCCCTTTGCAGAAAAACAGCCCCAAAGCATGATGTTTCCACCCCCATGCTTCACAGTAGGTATGGTGTTCTTTGGATGCAACTCAGCATTCTTTGTCCTCCAAACACGACGAGTTGAGTTTTTACCAAAAAGTTATATTTTGGTTTCATCTGACCATATGACATTCTCCTAATCCTCTTCTGGATCATCCAAATGCACTCTAGCAAAATTCAGACGGGCCTGGACATGTTCTAGCTTAAGCAGGGGCACACGTCTGGCGCTGCAGGAATTGAGTCCCTGGTGGCGTAGTGTGTTACTGATGGTAGGCTTTGTTACTTTGGTCCCAGCTCTCTGCAGGTCATTCACTAGGTCCCCCCGTGTGGTTCTGGCATTTTTGCTCACCATTCTTATGATCATTTTGACCCCACGGGGTGAGATCTTGCGTGGAGCCCCAGATCGAGGGAGATTATCAGTGGTCTTGTATGTCTTCCATTTCCTAATAATTGCTCCCACAGTTGATTTCTTCAAACCAAGCTGCTTACCTATTGCAGATTCAGTCTTCCCAGCCTGGTGCATGTCTACAATTTTGTTTCTGGTGTCCTTTGACAGCTATTTGGTCTTGGCCATAGTGGAGTTTGGAGTGTGACTGTTTGAGGTTGTGGACAGGTGTCTTTTATACTGGTAACAAGTTCAAACAGGTGCCATTAATACAGGTAACGAGTGGAGGACAGAGGAGCCTCTTAAAGAAGAAGTTACAGGTCTGTGAGAGCCAGAAATATTGCTTGTTTGTAGGTGACCAAATACTTATTTTCCACCATAATTTGCAAATAAATGCATAAAAAAATCCTACAATGTGATTTTCTGGAATTTTTTTCTCATTTTGTCTGTCATAGTTGACGTGTACCTATGATGAAAATTACAGGCCTCTCTCATCTTTTTAAGTGGGAGAACTTGCACAATTGGTGGCTGACTAAATACTTTTTTTCCCCACTGTATCTATGAAAAGATGAGACTCTCCACTTGGTCAGTTTTATCCCAAGCGTTCATCTGAAGTTGGTATATATGGAAGTAGAGTATTTACTGTGCCTTGAAAATAATTCATCCCCCTTCGCGTTATTCCTATTTTGTTGCATTACAACCTGTAATTTAAATTTAAATGGATTTTTATTTGGATTTCATAAAATATTCCAAATTGGTGAAGTTAAATGAAAAAAATGACTTGTTTCAAAAAATTATATAAAAAATAAATAACGGAAAAGTGGTGTGTTCATATGTATTCACCCCCTTTGCTATGAAGCCCCTAAATAAGATCTGGAGCAACCAATTACCTTCAGAAGTCACATAAATGGTTAAATAAAGTCCACCTGTGTGATCTGTCACATGATCTCAGTATATATATATATATACACCTGTTGAAAGGCCCCAGATTCTGCAACACCACTAAGCAAGGGGCACCACCAAGCAAGCGGCACCATGAAGACCAAGGAGCTCTCCAAACAGGTCAGGGACAAAGTTGTGGAGAAGTACAGATCAGGGTTGGGTTATAAAAAAATATCAGAAACTTTGAACATCCCACGGAGCACCATTAAATACATTATTAAAAAATTTAAACAATATGGCACCACAACAAACCTGCCAAGAGAGGGCCACCCACCAAACCCACGGACCAGGCAAGGAGGGCATTAATCAGAGAGGCAACAAAGAGACCAAAGCTAACCCTGAAGGAGCTGCAAAGCTCCACTGCGGAGATTTGGAGTATCTGTCCATAGGACCATTTTAAGCCGTAGACTCCACAGAGCTGGGCTTTATGGAAGAGTGGCCAGTAAAAAGCCATTGCTTAAAGAAAAAAATAAGAAAACACGTTTGGTGTTCGCCAAAAGCCATGTGGGAGACTCCCCAAACATATGGAAGAAGGTACTCTGGTCAGATGAGACTAAAATTGAGGTTTTTTGCCATCAAGGAAAATGCTATGTTTGGCGCAAACCCAACACCTCTCATCACCCCGAGAACACCATCCCCACAGTGAAGCATGGTGGTGGCAGCATCATGCTGTGGGGATGTTTTTCAGCGGCAGGGAGTGGGAAACTGGTCAGAATTGAAGGAATGATGGATGGCGCTAAATACAGGGAAATTCTTGAGGGAAACCTGTTTCAGTCTTCCAGAGATTTGAGACTGGGAAGGAGGTTTACCTTCCAGCAGGACAATGACCCTAAGCATACTGCTAAAGCAACACTCGAGTGGTTTAAGGGGAAACATTTAAATGTCTTGGAATGGCATAGTCAAAGCCCAGACCTCAATCCAATTGAGAATCGGTGGTATGACTTAAAATATTGCTGTACACCAGCGGAACCCATCCAACTTGAAGGAGCTGGAGCAGTTTTGCCTTGAAGAATGGGCAAAAATCCCAGTGGCTAGATGTGCCAAGCTTATAGAGACCCCAAGAGACTTGCAGCTGTAATTGCTGCAAAAGTTGGCTCTACAAAGTATTGACTTTGGGGGGTGAATAGTTATGCAAGCTCAAGTTTTATGTTTTTTTGTCTTATTTCTTGTTTGTTTCACAATAAAACATGTTTTGCATCTTCAAAGTGGTAGGCATGTTGTGCAAATCAAATGATACAAACCCCAAAAACATCCATTTTAATTCCAGGTTGTAAGGCAACAAAATAGGAAAAATGCCAAGGGGGGGTGAATACTTTCGCAAGCCACTGTACCTCGGCCTATACATCAACACCACAGGTAACTTCCACAGGGCTGTGAACGATCTGAGAGACAAGGTAAGAAGGGCCTTCTATGCCATCAAAAAGAACATAAAACTTGACGTCCCAATTAGGATCTGGCTAAAAATACTTTAGTTATAAAACCCATTGCCCTCTATGGTTATGAGGTCTGGGGTCCACTCACCAACCAATAATTCACAAAATGGGACAAACACCTAATTGCAGAATTCTGCAAAAAAAATCTGTGTGTGCAACGCAAAACCCCAAACAATGCATGCAGAGCAGAATTAGGACTATACCCGCTAGTTATCAAAATCCAGAAGAGAGCTGTTAAATTCTACAAACACCTAAAAGGAAGTTATGCCCACACATTCCATCACAAAGCCATCACCTACAGAGAGATGAACCTAGTGGAGTACCCTCAGCCAGCTGGTTCTGGGGCTCTGTTCACAAACACAAACAGACCCCACAGAGCCCCAGGACAGCAACACAATTAGACCCAACCATATTCTGAGAAAGCAAAAAGATAACTATTTGACACACTGGAAATAATCAACTAAAAAACTGAGCAAATTAGAACGTTATCTGGCCCTAAACAGAGAGTTCACAGTGGCAGAATACCTGACCACTGTGAAAATCCTTGACTATGTACAGACTCAGTGAGCATGCAATTGAGAGAGGCCACCGTAGGGAGACCTGGCTCTCAAGAGAAGACAGGCTATGTGCACAAAATGAGGTGGAAACTGAGCTGCACGTCCTAATCTCCTGTCAAATGTATGACCATATTAGATACATATTTCCCTCAAATTACACAGACCCACAAAGAATTTGAAAACAAATCAAATTTTGATAAACTCCCATATCTATTATGTGACATAACACAGTGTGACAGTGAAGAACAAACACCATTGTCAATACAACTCATATTTATGTTTTATTATTTTCCCTTTTGTACTTTAACTATTTGCACATTGTTACAACACTGTATATAGACATTCCTTTGGAACTTTTGTGAGTGTAATGTTTACTGTTCATCTTGTATTGTTTATTTCACTTCTGTTTATGATCTATTGTTCTTGTTTTCGCAATGTAAACATATGTTTCCCATGCCAATAAACCCCTTTGAATTGAATTGAGAGAAAGAGATGGAGAGAGAGATAGATGGAGAGAGAGATATGGAGAGAGATGGAGAGAGAGAGATGGAGAGAGATGGAGAGAGATAGATGGAGAGAGATGGAGAGAGATAGATGGAGAGAGAGATGGAGAGAGATGGAGAGAGAGATAGATGGAGAGAGATAGATGGAGAGAGATAGATGGAGAGAGATATAAGGAGAGAGATAGATGGAGAGAGAGATAGATGGAGAGAGAGAGAGATAGATGGAGAGAGAGAAAGAGAGAGAGAGAGAGAGAGAGAGAGATTGAGAGAGAGATAGATGGAGAGAGAGAGATAGATGGAGAGAGAGAAAGAGAGAGAGAGAGAGAGAGAGAGACAGAGAGAGACAGAGAGAGAGAGAGAGAGAGAGAGAGCGAGAGAGAGAGAGAGAGAAAGAGAGAGAGAGAGAGAGATAGATGTTTACTGTAAATGTACATGTTGTGCCCTCCCTCATATTCATGACTCCGCCTCTGCACCCCCTCACCCCTGCTCACAGAGGTCATATCCAGTTTAAAACGTCCCTAGCTAATGTCTGTCATCAGACCCAGAGATGGCCAATTGCCGCTCTTCTCCTCTCAGAGCAGTGTGTGTGTGTGTGTGTGTGTGTGTGCATTAGATGTGATGCGGGGGGGGGGGGATAAAGTGTGATGACAGCGCTTGTTGCTAGAAGGACCGACTCTGTGATGTAAAGAGGCAGGTTCCGATGACAGTCACAGCTTCCCAGCTCAAACACAACGTGTCATTGGCTGGCCCTGTTAATAAGAGACACGGGGGGGCTGATACTATGCAGTTTATTAGACTAACCAACATTGACGGGACACATGGAGACCCCGGGGCCATGCTCCTCTCTCCTGTTGGCTGCCCCTGTCAAAACTCACAACCTGCTGCCCGATTGACCTTAAGGGCAGCTGGATCCTGGGGCTATTATTGTAGCTTCTAACCGCTAACGTTGGAGGAAATATGTTCCTAGCATGTGAGGAACGTGTTTGCTGGACTCATAAATGCTAGCCAGCGCTAACCGCTAACATCTCTGTTGGCCCACAAAGGTAATGCTATGCTAACCGCTAACATCGCTGTTCCACACACATGGTGACACGCACACGGTGACACGCACACGGTGACACGCACACGGTGACACGCACACGGTGACACGCACACGGTGACACGCACGGACGAACACACACGGTGACACGCACACGGTGACACGCACACGTTGACACGCACACGGTGACAAGCACACGGTGACACGCACACTGCGATACGCACACGGCGACACGCACACAAACTGCCTACCCTAAAGACAAAAAAATTCATAGCAGAAAAGCCGTGACCTTTTAGGAGGACTTAACAAGGACAGTTTGCCATGCCACTGTTGTATGTCCCAAATTGCACCCTATTCTATATATATAGTGCACTACTTTGACCTGAAGCTAATTTCCTGCAATTCTACACATTTTGCCATGACTTATGCCATGATAATTTGAGTGAGAGTGACTAACAAAATCAATGTGGGCCCCTGGAAGTCAGGGCCACTATGCCCTGCGTGCCCGGTCGGTATTCGGACATGATTACTTCAAGTTTACAGTGCCTTCAGAAAGTATTCACACCCCTTGACTTTTTCCACATTTTGTTGTGTTACATCCTGAATTTAAAATTGATTAAATTGAGATTTTGTGTCACTGGCCTACACACAATACCCCATAATGTCAAAGTGGAATTATGTTTTTCGAAATGTTTACAAATTAATAAAAAATGAAAAGCTGAAATGTCTTGAGTCAGTAAGTATTCAACCCCTTTGTTTTGGCAAGCCTAAATAAGTTCAGGGGTAAAAATGTGCTTAACAAGTCACATAATAAATTGCATGGACTCACTCTGTGTGCAATTATAGTGATTAACATGATTTTTTGAATGACTACCTCATCTCTGTACACCACACAGACAATTATCTGTAAGGTCCCTCAGTCGAGCAGTGAATTTAAAACACAGATTCTTCCACAAAGACCAGTGAGGTTTTCCAGTGCCTCACAAAGAAGGGCACCTATTGGTAGATGGATAAAAAAAAGCAGACATTGAATATCCCTTTGAGCATGGTGAGGTTATTAATTACACTTTGGATGGTGTATCAATACACCCAGTCACTACAAAGATACAGGCCTCATTCCTAACTCAGTTGGCGGAGAGGAAGGAAACCGCTCAGGGATTTCACCATGAGGCCAATGGTACTCCTGAGTGGCGCAGTGGTCTAAGGCACTGCATCGCAGTGCTAACTGTGCTACTAGAGATCCTGGTTCGAATCCAGGCTCTGTCGCCGCCGGCCGCAACCAGGAGACTCATGGGCGGCGCACAATTGGCCCAGCGTCGTCCAGGGTAGGGGAGGGAATGGCCGGCAGGGATGTAGCTCAGTTGATAGAGCATGGCGTTTGCAACGCCAGGGTTGTGGGTTCGATTCCCACGGGGGGCCAGTATAAAAAAAATATGTATTCACTAACTGTAAGTCGCTCTGGATAAGAGCGTCTGCTAAATGACTAAAATGTAAATGTAAATATGACATAAAACATTTACAGAGTTTAATGGCTGTGATAGGAGAAAACTGAGGATGGATCAACAACATTGTAGTTACTCCACAATACTAACCTAAATGACAGAATGAAAAGAAGGAAGCCTGTACAGAATAAAAAATATTCCACAACATGCATCCTGTCTGCAACAAGGCACTAAAGTAAAACTGCAGAAAATGTGGCAAAGAAATTAACTTAATGGGGCAATTCCAACACAACACATCACTGAGTACCACTCAGTAGTGGTCAGTACTACAGGTGTCTGTCCACTTGACTATGTAGTCAATTATTAGCAGACAGGGGTAGAAGTGCTATTCAAATCATCTTATAAAATATGTATCTGCGGTGGCTGTTGTTCACGGCCTGGACGTATAAATACTGCCACTTCTCCCCTGCCGCTGCCTGGGAGGCTGACAGGGAGGCAGACAGGGAGGCAGGCAGGTGAAATTGATTCTGCTCCTTGCGTCTGAAAATGACAAAATGACAACAAGGCCTTTCAGAACACTTAACTTTCTTCCGTTGGTAGATAAGACACATTTAAGAAAGAGAAGACATCAAGGTGTACATGTGACCTTCACTGAACAGTTTAAAGGCTAATTCAGAGGCTCTGAGGACATGTCTACACTTGACGCTTACGTGCGACTTCTGCTAACAGAATACGAAGATCGCATTGAAAAGACGGGTCTAGTCGCTTTGTGGTCTGACTGTGTTCAGATCTAGCTGACCACTTCAGGAGGTGGTCAGGGATGCATTATGTGCATCCCTGATCAGTCTGGACGCCTACAGGCATACAGTGGGCGACGACATCAGCACAGGTCTCCAGAAAACTTGTGTTTTGGTACTGAGAGGCAACTTTTCATAATAACGTTGGAGGAAATATGTTCCTAGCATGTGAGGAACGTGTTTGCTGGACTCATAAATGCTAGCCAGCTAGCTAATATTTAGAGTTTAGAGTTATGCTAACCTGTTTGCAATCCCTTTAGCTTTGCTAGCTAGCGAGGTACAGAGGTTAGCTGGCTAGTTAGCTACAGTAGTTGGCTCCTGCCATCAAGTTGATATCAGATTTAGCCTGTTCCACTGTTTGCTGAATGCATACTGTCATTTGAATATAGCGCGGGAAAAGGGAATCCGGACACAATGTGGACATGGTAGACACATTTAAATGTATGTGTAGATGCATGACGTGTTCGGAATTCCATGACCAGAACTCTACGATCAGAACTCTACAATCAGAACTCTACGATCAGAACTCTACGATCAGAACTCTACGATTAGAACTCTACGATCAGAACTCTACGATCAGAATACTAAAGCTGCATGAACTGACAAGTCTAGACAGGGCCTGAGACCTCCATCCATGGGGGACGCACAGCCCAACCGTGCACCTCCCCCCCAAAAATTCCCAACCAACACGGCTCCATGTAAACGGATCCTCCTCCACATTTGAATGTGGTGCGCTGAGAATTTTAAAAAAGTATGAAAGCCAATGGTCCAATATTCTAGAACACCGCTGTGCGGATACGTACTCGTTTTCGAACACTGATAATCGTTTATGTCAAGAGGTGTTTATTAAGAGATTTCCTAAAGGCGGTCAACCTGGATTTATGCTACCTGCAGAAATGATGTTTGGTTCCGGGTTAATTTTAGAAGCTGTACTACTTCCTGTATCAGAATCAGAGGTGAGTGAGCACAGCTTGACAGAAATACATGTTGTGTGAATGTTATTGTAACAACACATGGCTCTTCTCCGTCTATCCGGGCATCAGGAAGCTCTCTAAATCCTCTCTCAAACAGCATGTAACCAACCAGACAGAGGCATGCATTTATGACTGAAATGTTAAAAATGCTGCACCCCAAATGGCACCCTATTCCTTATATAGTGCACAATTTTTTGACCAAAGCCCTATGGGCCCTGGTCTAAAGTAGTGCACTATAAAGGGAATAGGGTACTATTTGGGAGACACACAATGTTTATACCGCTGAACAAAGATCAGGTAAACTCGACCTGTCAATGACCTCTTAAACCACCCTCTGCATGGCTAGATTAAAGAACACACTAGATGTGTGTGTGTGTGTGTGTGTGTGTGTGTGAGTGTGTGTGTGTGTGTGTGTACATGTGGAGGTCATGAAGACAAGGGTGGAGACTCTCAGGAGAACATGAAGACAAGGGTGGAGACTGAGGACATGAAGACAAGGGTGGAGACTGAGGACATGAAGACAAGGGTGGAGTTCACTTGCTACATACACACAGACATGTACCAACCAACCCACCAAACCACACACACACACACACACACACACACACACACACACACACACACACACACACACACACACACACACACACCACACACACACACACACACACACACACACACACACCACACACACACACACACACACACACACACACACACACACACACACACACACACACACACACACACACACACACACACACACACACACACACACCATAGAGTTCACCTGTTGCAGATGACATAACCCATAGACAGACAGTGTTTACAAAACCATGCCAGCTAGAGTCAGCACTCCTGCCAAGCCTAAATTAGGAGGGCTAGGTTATGTTGCAGAGATAGAGCTGAGGACATTGGAATAATACATACAGGCAGTGAGTGAAACATACCAACGGATCGTTGTATGGCTATTCAAACTAAAGGAATCAGGGAGGTTCACAAGTAAATACTAGAAAGCAAATTAAATCAGACTAGATTTCCTCTCGGTCCAGAGAGGAGAGCTGTAAATGTCTTCCTTAATTACAAGTCAGAAACAAAACGGGAACAGGGGACCCATTAGCATGATTTAGAAAGGGAGACGTCTGTGGTTTCACTGAGGGTATCGAGGAGGGGTATCATCCTGCCAGCTGAGGGTATCAAGTAGGGGTATCATCCTGCCAGCTGAGGGTATCGAGTAGGGGTATCATCCTGCCAGCTGAGGGTATCGAGTAGGGTATCATCCTGCCAGCTGAGGGCATCAAGTAGGGGTATCATCCTGCCAGCTGAGGGTATCGAGTAGGGGTATCATCCTGCCAGCTGAGGCATCAAATAGGGGTATCATCCTGCCAGCTGAGGGTATCGAGTAGGGGTATCATCCTGCCAGCTGAGGGTATCAAATAGGGGTATCATCCTGCCAGCTGAGGGTATCGAGTAGGGGTATCATCCTGCCAGCTGAGGGTATCGAGTAGGGGTATCATCCTGCCAGCTGAGGGTATCGAGTAGGGGTATCATCCTGCCAGCTGAGGGTATCAAGTAGGGGTATCATCCTGCCAGCTGAGGGTATCGAGTAGGGGTATCATCCTGCCAGCTGAGGGTATCGAGTAGGGGTATCATCCTGCCAGCTGAGGGTATCGTGTAGGGGTATCATCCTGCCAGCTGAGGGTATCAAGTAGGGGTATCATCCTGCCAGCTGAGGGTATCGAGTAGGGGTATCATCCTGCCAGCACCTCTACCCTGGCTGTCACACAACAGACCACGCATGTGATCATTCACACCACATTGATTGAATTATTTAGTCAGTCAGTCAGCAAGCCAGTCAGCAAGTCAGCCAGCAAGCCAGTCAGTCAGTCAGACAACCTGCAAGACAGCCAGCCAACCAACCAAACAGTCAACCAATCAGTCAGTCAGCCAACCAACCAAACAGTCAACCAATCAGTCAGTCAGCCAACCAACCAAACAGTCAACCAATCAGTCAGTCAGTCAGCCAGCCAACCAACCAAACAGTCAACCAATCAGTCAGTCAGTCAGCCAACCAACCAAACAGTCAACCAATCAGTCAGTCAGTCAGCCAACCAACCAAACAGTCAACCAATCAGTCAGTCAGTCAGCCAACCAACCAAACAGTCAACCAATCAGTCAGTCAGTCAACCAACCAACCAAACAGTCAGACAGCCCAGCCAGCCAGCCAGCCAAACAAACTGTACAGTAAAAACATATATATATATTTCATCCACTTCCCCACCAGACATCATGTAGTAAGACAGACTGTATGGCAGATGATTCATGATGATGGTCCCGTAGGTGAAGGAGGAAGAGAGAGTGTTTACTGTTAATTTCTCATTTATAGTTTTTTTCTTGATTTTGTTTCTTCTCACTTTGGTTGATTGTTTATTTCACTTGCTTTGGCAATATAAACATGTGTTTCCCATGCCAATAAATCCCCTTTAAATTGATATGTGAGAGAGAGAGATAAAGAGAGAGCGAGAGACAGTAAGAGAGAGAGAGGGAGAGGGAGAGAGAGAGAGAGAGAGAGAGAGGGAGAGGAGAGTTTTGGCAGCCGTTTTGGCAGCCAAATATGTGTCCTCCTGCCACAACCTGAGGGACAGCCAGTGAAAAGTACAATGTAATGTCTATAATATTTCCTGTTTTGTTTTGTTTTGGCTTCCATAACATCATGTTGATTCTTAGTCATGTTGAGACTGGCCTACTCCTACAGAGACAGAGAGAGGAGAGGAGAGGAGAGGAGAGGAGAGGAGAGGAGAGGAGAGGAGAGGAGAGGAGAGGAGAGGAGAGGAGAGGAGAGGAGAGGAGAGGAGAGGAGAGG